>NW_028227268.1:54387500-54545000 GCF_978045245.1 Mus caroli
AGTACAAACCTTATTCGAGCCCTAGCGCAGGCTGCTGTGTTCTGTTTCTTCATACAGTCCGCACATTAGACTCTGACCACACACCTCTGCGCTCTGCCGTGTGTCTTTTCTCTCTGCTGACTGCCTTGACCCACCGAGCCATCTCACCCATGCCCAAAGCAGGAGATTTTAATTCAATGACAGCAGAGACTCTTGGATTTTCAACTTGTTTGGCATCAAATCGCATCTTCCCCACTTCATGGAGGCTTCAGTGAACACTTAGTGAATCGGACTCGTAAACACCACGAAGCCCCTTTGAAATCACTCACACCCAAAGCTGGGGAGAGTGAGAAACTTGTCGGAGGGGAGGGGCCTGAGGAGCAGGTAGCCAGCATCTGCGAAACTGGCTTATTATTTGTGACTCTGACCTCATGTGGCCCCTCAACCATCCTAGGAGACGCAAAGGATTCATACTGTCATTTCTCCTGTTTCAAAGTGAAAGCCGCGTCAGGGTCACCCGTGTTCTCAGGAAGCGACACCCACATTTACTCAGAGCTGGTGTGACCTGTGTCTTGCTGGCCAGTGCTAGTGAGAATCTGCGTTGCGGATTTTCAGATCCCTCTCTTTGACTTGTTTCCTGCCTCTAAAAAATCTAACTCGACGCTTCATCTCATGTTTTCCTATTCTTGCAGCCTCGGAGAGCTGATGGGCTACGGGGCCACCTGGCATCATCGCTAGAGCTTTGGGAAGGGCATGAGACCAGGTTACTGGAGGAAGTGGAATTTTAGTATGTTTGGTGCCCCCTAGTGGACTGCTTCCAACCCTCTGGCCCAGCTTCTCTCTCTCTCTCTCTCTCTTTTTTTTTTTCCTGCCCTCATTCATTCCCTTTAGACCCTTTTCAACAGTTTATACACTCTGACTTCTAGGGGAGAGGTAGAAAATGGTCCTTCAGGCTTAAGAGGATGGCCCCATCCCTTGCAAAGAGCAGAGAGTTGCAGATGCTCGAAGCTGCTGCCTGTGGGGGTTGGTTGACCTAGGGAAAACGTTACTGAGTGCCATAGAACCCTCACGCCTATGGTGCCTACCAGGCCTGTGAACAATGATCCCATGTTGGAGTCACATACATACAAAAGCATCAACTGCTATAGGTTATTCCTCAAACTCAGACACCACCAGTGGGGCCCCTGCTTTGAGGACAAACCGCTTGGCCAGTAGACTGAGCATGGGGCCCCGTGTGCCTACTGGGCATGAAACCAGAGACTTGGCGCCAGGTTAGAAGAACAGAAATGAATTTTCTTCTTTTTATTTATTTGTATGAGTGTGTGTGCACTAGGTGTGTGCAGGTGCCCATGGAAGTCAGAAGGTATAGCATTCGTTCCTTAAAGCTAGTGTCACAGGCCTGAACTGGCCAGGGTGGATGCTTGGGACTAAACTATGGTCCTCTAGAAAAGGGAAAAGTGCTCTCAGCCACTGAGCCATCTCTCCAGCCACTGTTGTACCTATAATTTTATGATCTGTGCATTGCTCTCAGATCTGGTACTGACAGCTTTGTGATCTTCCCCGCTCATGGACACATGGTTGCTGAAACCTTTTTTTTTTTTTTTAACTGTTTGTTTCATTATTTAGTCAACAGCCAGAGCGACATTCTGATTGTATCTGTGGGACTCATTTCCGTCAACATTGCAACATTGTTGCTCTTTAGTACTTTCCCTCTTTCTGGATGCAGTGCCTTCTCTCGTGGACATGCCATGGTCAGTCCAAAACAGATATCTCAGTGCTCAGCATCCTGTGTATCTCCAGTTCACCATGTACAACACAACCCTCAGGAGAGCGTCAAAAACTAGAGGAAGGCTGAAGGAAGGCTGTGGGCTTTGCTGGGTCATAGCTACATCCAAGCCATGTATCTACCATTTAATTATTATGATCCTGATCCTGGGCAACTCAGTCAGCTCATTTCTGCGAGCTCCGGTTTATTGTAATTGAACATCGCTTGAGGGAATTGCAAACATGATTGCATGTGGATATCTGGCACAGAGGCAAAGTTCAACCAGTATGCATCCGTCCTTTCCTTCTTTGGCATACAGGATGTTCACATCTGCCCAGCCTTATATATATTTTTTTATGATTCCTCATATGAAATCAACCCCCACACAAGCTATCCCTGCTGTGGTCCTACCCCACATAACCGCTCCTTGCCTAGAGTAGTCTCTCACTATCTAAATTGGTTTAGCATAGCAGTTGAGAGTATGGACCTCCCAGGTCGGACAGATAGGATTTAAACTTTTACCTTTCTGAAGTTCAGCCATGTCACTCATAACATGAGGGTATAGTAACGGCTCACCTCATAAATTTGGTGTTCTGACTAAATGAGAGGACCTTTGTCGAGTTCTTAGTACAATGTCAGGGAGGTTTGCTAGCCTGGGAGCCCAGATTTGCCCGGAAGCACCAGGCCATCCAGAACCTGCTAACTTCGGTATTTCCCAAACGTCTCCTAGGGAGTACCGTTTCTGCAAACGTTGTCAGGCAGTGATACATAGGGATTGGCTACGATCAAACAGAGCTAAGTAGGTCTGTTAACTACAGAGCTCCCGAGAGCCCCGGCTTGCTAATAAGCGGTGTATGCCTCTAAGAGGTGGCAATAACTGTCATCATTTTCTAAAGCTGTGGGGCTGCAGAAGCCTTTGACCACTTTCCCTAACACTCCACCCACCGCACTAGGATTGCCTATTCTACAAAACCCACTCCAAATAAACGTGAGCGGAGCAGCTCCTGGCTCGCTAGGTACTTACTCTCTGCTTCGCCGGAATCATGGCTGTCAGAATGTCATGACGTCTCCAAGAGCCACCAGGTTGGGAGATAAGAATTAGATGGACTTTGACCTTGTGACATTTACCTGACTGTCTAGTTTGAGGAGATGACAGAATGTAAGTCACAATTTAAAGCTGAGTCTTTGACCCTGCACCTGCTTCTTCCATATGTCGGTTTATCTCACAATCTTCATGAGTCTTTTGTTTGTTTTTTGGGGGGTTTTGCCTGCCCTGCCCCATGCTTCTTGAAATGTTGAACTTGTTCCGTCTCATCCTGTCCATCTACCACTTCTACCACTTCTTTCCTTTCCTTTCCTTTCCTTTCCTTTCCTTTCCTTTCCTTTCCTTTCCTTTCCTTTCCTTTCCTTTCCTTTCCTTTCCTTTTCTTTTTTTTCCCAAGACATGGTTTCTCTGTGTAGCCCTGGCTTTCCTGGAGCTCACGCTGTAGACCTGTCTGGCCTCGAACTCAGAAATCCGCCTGCCTCTGCCTCCCAAGTGCTGGGATTAAAGGTGTGTGCCACCACTGCCTGGCTCCATCTATCACTCCTTAGTCTGCCCCTCCCTTCTAAGTTTTCAGCTTGGTTCCCAGCCAGGTTTTGCTATGGTAGCAACATGGCCGCCTCCAAGCTTCCGTGGCCACATGGACAGAGTGGCGTCATCAGCTCCATCGTCCAGGGAGGCTTTCCTGTTGGTGTTACTCTTCCAGTCAGCTCCCATGCTCTATCCAAACCAAAGAGCACAGCCCTGGACCAGCTTGACCACAGGGTTTCCCTTTGTCCCGGAACACCTCCTCTGGCCCTGCACTCTGTACCGCAGCCGGTTTCTGCTTCACCTGGCCAGAAGGCAAAAGCCAAAGGACCAATCAGGGGGCAGCAACAGAATCAAGAGCTCTTTGAGAGCTTAATGAGAACAAAGTGACAGACCCCAGAGTAAAGGGAAGGCAAAAATTAGAAGATTTTAAAACGTGAGCAATAGGCAAAATACTTGGCAGGGGGAAAATCTATCTCATGCATGAAACCCTGTTTTATCCATCTGAGGCAGTCAACAGTTGGCTGCTGTTTGGGGAGCTGGCACTGTACTTTAGTCCATGGAATGCGATGAACATGGAAAACCTGATGGCTGGTGACATCAGATTAGTGCAGGGGACTCCAAGCCCACCCACGTGCAAACCAGCTCTCCAGGATAGTGCCACCTCTCTGGAATAGGGTCATTGGAATGGCAGATAAACATTAGGGGACATTAAAAAAAAAGATGGTGGGCATGGTGGTGCACAGGGGAGACAGAGGCAGGTGGACCCCCCCATGAGTTCCAGACCATCCAGTGTGGCATAGTGAGACCCTGTTTTGTTCTTTGATGGCTCAGTCAGATGTTTGCCATATACCAGTGCAAGGACCTATGTTTGGATTTCCAGCACCTACATTAGAAGGCAGGGAACGGCAGTGGCAGCACATTCCATAATCCCAGCACTGGGGAGGCAGAGACAGGAGGATCCCTGGGGCTACCGATGTCTACCGTTGGCCAAATAGATGCCCTGCAGGTTCAGTGAGAGATTCTTTCTCACATGCGAAGCAAGCATGGATTCAGAGGGTGAGCTGGGGACCATGCTGCCAATCAGGGGTGCTAACTGTGACAAATAGCTACACAGGTGTCAGGTGCCAGCAAAGGAGGCAAGGGAGAGCGCAGTGGGTTAATGACACCGGAACGCAAGGTGGGCAGCAAAGGACACAAAAGATGCATTGGCATTTCAGACTACTATCAAGAAGCATCCAAGGAAAAGCCTACGTTCTGCACCGTGTAGCAAACGAAAACACTGACTTTGGTGCCACTGATGAAGAAGGGCGGGGAGGAGGCTTTGTCACTGGCCCAGATGGGGTCCCCATGGGAGGGAATGACTCCCTGAGGCTCTGCACCCGATGGACATAGCCACTTTGGCCATGGCTACTTTGCAGACACCATGGGCCTCTGTGTAATGCTGGTAAGACTGGAGAGAGAAACAAACACAGCTTCAGGTCCAGAATCAAACCTGCCACTCTAGCCACCCCAGGAGACCCCCTCTGCCATGACTTGTACCTGCTGTTGGAGGGGGGGCAGGGAGGGAGATGGAGAGCCAGTAGCAGATGGTCCGAATCAGCCATCTGCTGGCTGCAAACACCAGCATCCCCACAACTATCCACGTGGCCAAATGCTTTTTCACAAGACCATAAAGGGACTAAAGCAGGTGAGGAACCAACTGAAAACCCTGCCCTGGCCACCAGCAAGAGGGCTGAGTGACCTCAGACCACCTTCACCACCAGCTGTGAGACCTGCAGAAGTAATAACCATTTGAAAATAAGGCAGAAAGCAAGCCATGACCTTACCAGCACGGAGAAACATCAGAGCAAGAGAGGAGGACTAAAACCCAGGCTTGGACATTAGAGCACTTCCTATTATTCTTTAGGAAAGGACCAGTTTCTCCCAGCATCCATGAATGCTGGCACCGAGCCCCGCACAGCACGCAGCATCCTCTCCAGTTTCAGCATCCAACAGATTTGCTTTTCCTGCCTAGCCTCTCCCCATCCTGTTTTGGGCAACAAATGTTGAAAGAAGAAATATTAGTATTACATGGGAGAGAACTCCAAGCAGAGAAATGCGAAATCCATAGCAAATGTTCTTTCTTTCTTTCTTTCTTTCTTTCTTTCTTTCTTTCTTTCTTTCTTTCTTTCTTTCTTCCTTCCTTCCTTCCTTCCTTTCTCTTTCTTTCTTTCTTTCTTTCTTTCTTTCTTTCTTTCTTTCTTTCTTTCTTTCTTTCTTTCTTTCTTTCTTTCTTTCTTCCTTCCTTTCTCTTTCTTTCTTTCTTTCTTTCTTTCTTTCTTTCTTTCTTTCTTTCTTTCTTTCTTTCTTTCTTTCTCTTTCTTTCTTTCTTTCTTTCTTTCTTTCTTTCTTTCTTTCTTTCTTTCTTTCTTTCTTTCTTTCTTTCTTTCTTTCTTTCTGGTTTGTTTTCAGATGTTCATGCTAAACCTCCGAGTGTTGTGAATGAGAAGAACGCTGGCCCCTGGAAAGAATATGACCATCGCCTTATTTCTTTTTAAAAATGATTTATGTAACTTTATGTGCATTGGTGTGAGGGCATCAGATCTCTTGGAACTGGAGTTACAGTTGTGAGCTGCCATGTGGGTGCTGGGAAGTGAACCCAGTGCTCTTAACCACTGAGCCATCTCCCCAGCTCCAACCATTGCCTTCTTGAGCTCTCAGCAGCTATGATTGCCTGCTCACACCTGGACCTGCTAACATCTGTCACGGATCATAAAAGATACATGGCCGGCTGATAGCTGCTAGTGAAGAAGGGGTCATAAGGCCTCTCCCTAACAACACAGAGGCAGTTAGAGAATGCTGTAAGACAATTTCTTCACTGGTATAGCTGTTTGTAAGTTGCTCACAATCCTGTAAGTAACCCTGGTCACTCCATGGTTCACCAGGCTAGACGTGAGTAGAACCATTTCTGTGGCTTGTTGTGGCACCCTGTCTGGGTGAACATACAGATGTCTGTTTATCTCCACAAGAGAGTTCACACAACATTTGAGAAAGTTTATGCTTTTGTATATTTTTATGATGAGGGAAGGCTAACTTTTTTTTTTCCTTTTCTCATGTGGCTCTTCACAAACAAACAAACAAAAATTAACTTTCAAAGGCAAAAGGAAGTCTCAGGTCCTGAAGCCACCAGACTGGAGCTGAAGTCTGATCCTGCTACCTGCTAGCTGTGGGACCTCAAGTAAGTCACCCATCAGCTTTGTCACCTGTAAACTGTAGGTGCTGATGGTGAATCTCAAGAGTAAAGATGAATGGACTAGCACAGGTACGGAGTTTAGCATGTAGTTACCAGGAAAGCATTTGGTGAGGCAGATAGGAAAAGGAAAGAGGAACTGAATTGACAAGGGCGTGGTTAACCACATCAGAGCCACTTGGAGACTGGGGTAGACAGAGAGAATTCTCGTTCCCACCTAGGAGGATCTGATGACTTCTGGGACTCCATCTTTTCCTCTATACGCTCAGACCTGGAGGGACAGCTAAGCTTAGGAGGCTCTGGCACAGAAGAAAATGTCCCAAAATTGGGATAAGGGGATGGATGCGCAATGCTCTCAGCCTGTGACCCAATGTGAGATTTTCCTAAGATTTCGTTTTCTCGTTTGTAAAAGGGAAGATTTTTTTTTTCAAAACTTAAATTTTATGTATGTGACTATTTTGCCTGCATGCAAGCCTCATGGGGGGCTCAAATGGCTGAAATGTCTATGGGGAAGCTGGCTTGCTCAGGTGAAGAGAACAGAGACTTCAGAATGGCTGGAATCTGGGTGCCTCCAGAAGATGATCCCACTCAATGGTACTGTCCCCACCCCATCTTCTGCCGCCTGCAACCCAAGATTTGTCTGGGACGACACTCTGCTCTGATAAAAGGGCTCAGCAGCTACCAGGCTGGCCAAGGAGATAGCTGAGCAGGCAAAGCCCTTGCTGCAGGAGCCTGAGGATCCAAGTTCAACCCCCAGAATCTATGGTGAACGGGGGAGAACTAACCTTGAAAGCTGCCCTCTGACATCTGCCTATGCTCTGTGGTACAACACAGGTGCCTGCATTCACGCATACATCACACACACACACACACACACACACAAATAAATAAATAACACTAAAAACACCCAGCTTCCCAGACTCCCTTATGGTTGGGCTGGCCATGTGACACAGTTTATACAGCAGTCAGCCAAGGACCTCGGGGAAGGCCTTTGCTTCCCTGGTTCTGTTTCTCTCGTTGCCTTGTTGTCACTGATTTTTACGCTTCTTACAGCTGGGAAGCAGATGAGGGGCCTGTCAATAAGGCAGTGTCTCCTCCTGATTACAGACGTGGGGGAGGCTGAGTGTGGCAGGGCCCCGAGGGGGACAGGATTGTAGTCTCTCTCTCTCTGCCATCACTGAGCACTGATCAGTTCTGGGTAGCCTTCCCCCCAATAGCTGATGTGAGACAAATGAGTCTGTTGAAAGCAGAGGTGATTTTGTGTTAGTTATCTGTACCATGAGGCATCACAGAGAGTACTGAACAACAGGCAAACCCTAGAAAGTATTCCAACCATTGAGCATTCATTTGTCTCCTCCTTTTCGCCACCTGTGAATCACTTTTTGCATTTTGTATAACGAGGCTCCTAAATTTAATATCATACATTTTCTTAATTAAAAAAAAAAAAAGGGGTATTTTTTGTTGTTTTTTGTTTGGGTATGTTTGCATGCCACATGCATGCTGTCCCTACAGAGGCCAGAAGAGGGCATCAGATCCCCCGAACTGGAGTTACCCACATGTGGATGCTGGAAATCAAATTCAGGTCCTCTAGGAGAGCATCCAGTGCTCTTGACCACCCAGCCACTGTCCAGTTTCTATTGTTTTCATTATAAGACAAGAAGAATTAGGATGTAAAAAACCCTGCCCTCTAAGCACCCGGTCTGGTAGCTCACAACTTTAAGCTGGGACAATTTACATGGGAGGCAGAGGCAGGTGGATCTCTGTGAGTTGGAGGCCAGCCTGGTCTATATAGTGAGCTTCAGGACAGCAGAGAGACCCTGTCTCAGAAAACAACAAACAAACAAACAAAAATCTTGCTTTTGGAGTAAAGGTTTGGAAGAGTCAGAACAGTTTCAGTAATGCTACCTTCTAATCAAGGCAGATATTAACATCTCCACGTGCTCGTGCAAGGTGGAATACAGGATTCTCGGCATCCTTCTCCTTGTGGCACATACATTTAGAGTAAGAAACTTGGGGGTAGAGTTCAATGTTGGGTGCCTCTTTATCTGCCCTCAGCACAGCTTTTATAGGATTAAGCTAGTGTCTCTCTTACCTCCAGGAAGGCCTATGACCCATCTAGATCTACTTCCTCTCTGCCCACTGCATCCCTCGGGTCCGGTTTCCTTCCAACCAGTTTAATATCCCCTCTTCTGTCATTTTGCCACTGCTGGTTCCAGTTGCACCAGAGTCCTACTCTGAAAGCCCTTGCAAGCCTCCCAGGTCAAAATCAGCAAACACAAAGGCAAATGTGTTCTTTCTCCCACATTCTAAACACTTTGCATAGCAATAAAATAAAAAAGTAAAATTAAAAAACAAACAAACAAACCTTGGGCTAAGGAGACTGCTCAGTTGGTAACGCAGTCTTTGCAAACAGAAGACCCAGAGTCTGATCTCTAAAATGCATGTAAAAATGGCAGGCCTGGTGGTGTGTGTGATGGGAGAACTCAGTGATGGGAGGCAGATGCAGCAGGAGGAGGAGTCTGGGGTTTGCTGACCAGCCACTCTTGCCTAAACGGTGAACGCCAGGCCAGTGAGAGATTCTGTTTCTAAAGAGGGCGATGTGTTCCTGAACATGACAACCTGAGGTTGTCTTAGTGACCTACACACACACACACACACACACACACAGAGAGAGAGAGAGAGAGAGAGAGAGAGAGAGAGAGAGAGAGAGAGAGAGAGAGGGCATGTGCACCCACATATGTATACAAACACATAAAAAATAAAAAAGTAAAAAAAAAACTCTTTTTACTACAAAATAAAATCACGCAGCGAGCAGATCCTGCTGTGCCTTTGGCATAGACATGGTTTCTTCTCCAAGGCTCCCTGCAGTGCAGGGCACGAGTCCTGGCATCCGTGAGAGCTGTCCTCCATCAGCATGCTCTCACCTCTCAGCTCTTCCAGTCAGAGTGCTCCTCCCTCATGGCCTTCACAAGCCAGTCCCCCTCTGACCCCTGCTCGGAGTCACTGGAGTCACTCCCTTCCATAGCTAGCAGCTTTGAGTAGTTGATCCTCTGCTCTTGGGGCAGCCTGGGCTGGATGGACAGGAACAAGGCCAGCCAAAGCAACAGGACCACACAACAGGCTTCGTAGAGCACAGCTATGCCGAAGTGCAGTACTACAAAGCCCCCGACAAAGCTGCCTAGGCTGCAGCCGCTCCCGTAAAAGTGACCTCGGAACATGGTGCCCAGAGACCTCTCCATTCCGGAGAAGGCCAGGTCCTCTATGGAGGCCCCCACAGCCCACCACAGAGCCCCACTGCTGATGGTGCTCAGGATCTGAACAGGGAGGACGGACCACCAGCTCCAGATGAAAGCATAGTAAAGCACCTGCAGGGCCAGGCAGCCCAGCCCCAGCCCCAGCACACCCACCCTAGACAGTTTCCTTAGCAACGAAGTTCTGAACGGGTGAAACAGAATTTCTCCTAGCAAGCTGAGAGCCACTGAGAAACCCATCACCAGCTCACTGCTGCCGTGGTCCTTCATGTGCCAGAACAGAAAGTCCTGCACAGTGCTGGCAGTGGCTCCTATCCAAAAGACAGTGAAGGCCAGGAGGATGAGGCGGGAGTCACCCCTTATGAGGGACAGAGCTTTGATGGCTTTGTAGCTGGGCCCCTGTTGCTGGTCTATGGGAACAGGAAAGGCAGTGCTCACTGCTAAGGCCAGGATACTGACCAGCGAGTAGCTGTAGAAATAAATCACGCCCTGAGGACCATTGGCCACGAGGAAGCATTCCAGATGCCCCACCAAGGCTGCGATGCCACACACACCTGCTGATACACCCAACAGTTTCCACACCCACAGGTCTCTGTTCCGATCAGTGGCGTCTACGAAATCCAGGTATTCATAAAGACTGTCATCCGCCACCTGCTCCAGAGGGGCTGCCAGAAGTTCCCAGAATACAACAACCCCCAAGGAGAGGATGAAAGTCCACGGTGACTCTTTCGAGGAGTGATCAGGGGTCTGGGCCCCCTGGGGCTTTGACAAGTTGACGGGACCTCCAAGAGCTGTACTTCCAGGAAGTAGATTCAGGGTAACATTGCCCACCTCAAAAGTCCCTTTCTGGGAATTATCTCTCAACCCAGAAGTGACAAGATGGAGGCCTTGTGTAGTGGTCCTGGCTCCTTCAACAGAGCCCACTAAATAGGTCTGCAGACCGCTAAATGTTCCTTCAGATCCATTTGGAAAGCCAGAAGTGTCCAGGGCTCTGGTGTGCCTGCTGCCTGGGAGGTTGGGTGCTCCAGACCCCTGGGTAGGGGTCATGATCACAGTTTGTGTGACCCCCAGCGGTAGGATAGTGGTGGCCACCCTACTGCTTCCATTACAAAAGTGGTTGACCAGATTTCTGTCCACCGGTGGGACGAGGACCATCAGGAGGCTGGCGCCTGCGGAGCTCAGCAATGAGCCAGTCAGAAACATTCTCCTTTTCTGGTAGCGTTTGGCCAGGAAGGCACAGAAGGGAATCCAGCAGGTAGCGATCAGGTGCTTGGTTCCCATGAGGATGCCCACCAAGGGCGCGGCCACACCCAGTTGCCTCAGGTAGAGGGTCAGGAACGGAGTCACACAGGCATCCCGGACTCCGCACACCAAGTGGAAGAGCCTGGCCACCCGTAGTGCCCTGGGAACATCCCATTGCGGGTTGGGGCTCATGGTTACGGGATTTCGCCAGACCCGGAAGGGCACAGGACTAAGTTAGATGCGGGGCGCGCGGCGCTCCATATCCTGGGAAGGGAGAATCGCTGGCTCAGGGTTCCGAGCAAGCCAAACTGCGTCACCTCCTGTCACCTAGCCAACGGCTATTTGCCCCCCATGTCCGGCCACCCTCCCGGAAGTGGCCCCGCCTCAAGAGAGAGACGCGGCGGGGGCGGAGCCCGCGCACCTGTTGACTGTACCTGCTGCACCTGTTGTACCTGCGCCTCACCTGCGCCACCTAATGGATGACGGACGCCCTGTGGTTTGCTGGGCGCGTTCTGACCACAGGTGCTGCTGGGCGCCTGGACTGCCTCAGACCTGAGAAACTGACAGGGTCAGGATGGGGATGTTTCCGGGAGAGAAGAATGAAGTGAACAACATCTGCACATCTCTGGTCCTCACACATCCCTCGTCCTCAGGTCTGTATTCATAGGCCCACTGGTCAGTGGCGATTTACAGAGTTGGTCCTGTTGATTGTACTTGAAATCCCAATCCTGTCTGGCCATCACCAGAGGACTCAGACTTCCCCTCCTTTGCTTGAACTTTTGTCTATAATCTTTCTGTTCACCTTATTGTTTTTTTCCATCGGCATTAAAACTCCCAGAAAGGCAGATATTTTGCCTTCTATCTATCTATCTATCTATCTATCCATCCATCCATCCAATCCTGGTAGTACCTCACAGCTCCAGGCAGTATGTACACAGTGGAAAATTTCATCCACAGTCAATAGAATGCTGTTGCCTGCCCTGTTTGGGAGTGCACTCCAGAAATTCTTAGCTGGCTTTGAACCTCAGTAGAGGAAGTGACTACAGATACTTAAAAACTGCAGGTCAAAAGGCATGGTAATTTATTGTCCTAGTAAAGGTTTCCAGGTGAATTCAGTGGCATCCAGGTCATGAGAAATGACTCCAGATTGTTTTCTCTCCTCAGAGGCATTTCCTCTCTCAACGGAACTCAGATGCAAGCCCTTGAAATCATTTGGGGGTGCGTCTTAGGCTTTCCTCCAGAATGGCCAACCATCTAGCTACTGAGGTGAGAGCCATTTGTTCTCAGACCTAGGGTCTCCATGCACTCTGCCACTGAGCTGTATCCCAGCTCTGATTTGGTTCATTTTTCACTCAAGGCTTGCTCAATGCACCTAATTTGGCCGTGGATTGGAGAGTGGGGGGTGTTTGCCAGCCAATATGTATGTGTAGCTAAATTTGACTGGGTACCGTCTTTCTCGGGAGACGGGTAGAGAGCTAAGGTCCTCCGCACTTTCTCTTACTGTATGACTGATAGACTTACTGATGATCAGAACCTAAGGATTAAAATGTTATTAAATTAAAATTTAAAAACTAAGAGTTGCTAGCTGGGTATGGTGACGTGACGCATGCCTGTGTCCAACACTTGAGGGATGGAGGCAGGGGGATCAGGAGTTCACCATCAGCCTCAGCTAGCTTTTTTAAGGTGAGACCTTGTTTACAAAACTGAGCAAAAAGAAAACAAACATGCAAGTGATTAATGGGAGTGGAGGCTTAGTCATATAATCCCACATCTGGAGGTAGAAGCAGGGAAATCAGGAGTTCAAGACCAGCCTTTGTTATATGAGATCCTGTCTCAAAGATATCAACCACAAACCTAAACACACACACACACCCCAAAACAAAAACCTAATGCTTGTGTGATTGAGTATGTTCAAACTGGTCTGAAGCAGTTCACATCACCTCAGTTCAGAAAAACAGAAAATCCCAGGTCAGACTCAGTGAGGCTGTGATTGTTACCAGTTTCAAACCACTAAAGACTGCCGGCCCTCCCACCTGCCAGCCCGCCTATGCCCCCGCCTGTGCAACACCCTCTGTGTGCCCCCCCCCAGCGCCTCCCTCCCACCTGCCAGCCGGCCTGCGCCCCCCCCCCCCAGTGCCCCTGCCTTTGCCTCTTTCAGCAGCCTTCCCCCCACTTGCTCTTTCCCACAGCTTCTTTCTTGGCTCTTTGAGACTCTGTGGGCTTGTCTGCTTCTGGCTACCGGAGAAAACATTCCCTGCTTTCCATGCCCATGGGCGAGCAGAGACTTTCTGTAAGCCTAGACTGCCTTTGGGTGTGTATACTAAACCAACCCTGAGCCCTACTCACATCATCCTTGGCTTTAAGAATGGGTCATGGGACTTTCCCTTGTTCCTGGAATAATGAGGTCAGAGATAAAATGCCATATTAGTTACTTTACTGACACTCACACCCCACCCCCCACCCCCATTCTATATTGACTTGAATGAGAATGGTCCCTGAACACCACGCCCGGCAACACTTGGATATTTTAACGCCTGGTCCCCCAGTTGGTGGCGCTGTTTGGTGGTAGTGGTGGGACAGTTAGCAGGTTTTACTGGAAGTATGACACTAGGATCAGGTTTTGAGAGTTTTTTTTTTCTTTTGGGGTTTTGGGGTTTTGGGGGGTTTTTGAGACAGGGTTTCTCTGCGTAGCTCTGGCTGTCCTGAAACTCCCTCTGTAAACCAGGCTGCCCTGGAACTCACAGAGATCCACCTTCCTCTGCCCCTGGGGTGCTGGGATTAAAGGCGTGTGCATCTGGCAAAGGCTTTGAGAGTTTAAAGCTGCCTCTCTGTTTGCTCTCGCTACTTCATGCTCATGTTGGGCAATGTGAGCTCTCAGCTTCCTGCCGCCATGCCTGCTCACTGCTTGCTGCTATCCTTCCTGCCACAGTGGACTCTCATCCCTCTGGAACCCCTGAGCCAAAACAGACTCTTTCTATGGTTGCTCTTTGGTCATGACGTTTAGCCCAGCGACAGTAAAGTAACTAATATGGATTCCTGGCTTCAAAGGATCCCACCAGCCCAGGGACTCCATCTAGTTGACAGGAAGGGGCTCAAGTCTAACTCCCTTGGACTTTTTCTATTTCTCCCCCACCCTATAGTCATGAGGCCATGGATCGTAGGGCCAACAACACTACTATGGCTTTGTGTGGTGGTTTGTATATGCTTGGCGCAGGGACTGACACTATTTGGAGGTGTGCCCTTGTTGGAGGAGGTGTGTCACTGTGGGCGTGGGCTTTGAGACCCGCATCCTAGCTGCCTGGAAGCCAGTCTTCTCCTAGCAGCCTTCAGATGAAGATGTAGAACTCTCAGCTCTTCCTGCTCCATGCCTGCCTGGACATTGCTATGCTCCCACCTTGATGATACTGGACTGAACCTCTGAATCTGTAAGCCAGCCCCAATTAAATGTTGTCTTTATAAGAGTTGCCTTGGTCATGGTGTCTGTTCATAGCAGTAAGACTCTAATTAAGACAATGTACAACTTTTCTTTTTTTACTTGAAACGCCAATTTTTCTTATTCTCTAAGCTCTGGCTTTCCTGGCTTTCCTGAAGGCACCCTGCATTCCTGCCTCTGCTTGAGAGAGTCCTTAAAACGAGGAGAGGAAAGAGTAGGGAAATGGACCGCAGCAATGAATATGGCACAAGACTGTCATCCAGCCTAAGAGAATTCATTTGGTTAAATCAAGTTCTGTCTTCTGACTTCCTGTGCAGCGCAAATAGTGCTGTGGTCATGGATCAGTGGGTAAAGGTGTTTGCTGCCAAGTTTGACAACCTGAGTTTTGTTTCCAGGACCCACACTGTGGAAGGAAACAATAAATTTCCACAAATTGTCTTCTGACCTACATACATATAATGTCACACACACATACACACACACACACACACACACACACACACACGGAAGCAGTAACACTTTAGTGTGCTTTTATTGAGACTATCACTCTCTTCTTTACTGAGACAGACTGACCGCCTCGGCGCTGGCGAACCATGGCCTTGAGAGCTGGAAAGGATGGTATGAAGTCAGAAGGGAGCAAATACTGTATTCACCACCTACTTCCTGGTCCTTCCTCAGCCACAGGGCGCTGTACAAATAGTGAATCCATCAGCTCTGAACCCCTTTTTATATACTGAGGTCAAACCCAAGGCCTCCCATACACTAGGCAAGTGCTCTACCACTGAACCACCAGCTATACTTGCAGCTACCTGACACCAGTTCTCAGGACTCCCTAGGGAGCTGGAGTGGATGAGAAACGGGAAATGAACATCATCACAAGAAAGATGTTTCTGCGAGAAGCTCATCTCATTCCAGCTCTGTCCAGCAATCTGGGAGCCGTGGGCTGCATCCATCTTTATCACATGCCCCTTATTCATTACAATCCAGGCTCTTTTCATTCCCAGGCATTCTCTGACTCCTGGTCCAAGCAGAGCTGCCCAGTGGGGCTGTCAGTGTAAATGTTGTGGATGGGTAGGTAGTGTTTCCTCCTTCTTGGGTCTGCTGCCCCTGGACCCAGATCTCCCACTGTCCTGGTAAGCTTATTGGATGATGCCAGAGAATGTGTTGATGGGCATCAGAAGAGAATTGGGCTTGGCCATGTTCTTCTCTGTCTCCTGCCCATGCGAATTGAATGCTGAAGTCTTGGATTTCTGGGTCCGTGAACATGGCTCTGGGCAGGGACCGGCCTCAAATCTGCAGTGGGGAGAGACCAGCTTAGAAGGTAATCAGAAACCAGATTTTCCCTGATTAGAAAGGTAGACCACATTTAAAAGGTAGAGCAACTGTTATAGGGAACAGAGAGAGTTAAAAAGAAGACAAGACAAATCAGAGAAGGAGGTCCTCATGCAGCAAGGTTCTCTGAGAGTGGGGGAGATGCTTGGATCTAGGCCACTGTGTCTTTGTGTCTACCTCCCTGGGGAAAACTTGCAAAAGTCACAAAATGGGGGGTACAGATGCCCCAGAAGGGGAGCCTGTGATGAAAGATCAGTACAGGCAGCAAGGTTGAAACAGGAGGATGTTCAGGCTGTGTGTGCCCCGAGGAGTCCTGGGAACATTTATCACTAACCTCAAGTCGTAAGACAGTGGCCTAAAACTTACCTGACCACAGATCTGACTCTGATAAGTAGCCTGGGCCATGGGCAGGAGACTGTGGGCGTTCAGGGTTTCCCTGTTGGGGCAGGAGTCCTAGGAGTAGAAAGCCCCACTCACCTGACCACATCCCTGAAAGTCCGCCGACCGTCCTTGTCCAGCCATAGTGTGAGCAGCCTCTGGTCTTGGCTCTGGACTTGGATACTGGATGTCCGGAAGGTGTTGGTTGATGTCTACATCAGAGGAGACTTTATGTAAATGTCACCTTTGCTCAGCAGTTGGCTCTGCCAACACTTCCTACCCTGGAAGCTGATGCATTTCTTCTGTGTATCCCAAGGGGTCCCATCCCCCACACAGACTGTAGCAGAATTTCAGCAGAGCCTGTTATATGTGGCATGAATATGGACTGATGGCATCTAAGCTTGGAAGTAGCCTTTTGTCAGTGGTTATCTGAGATTTTATGGGGCTGTTCTTTTGATCGCTTCTAAGAGCCTTTGCTTAACTTAGTCTCGAAGTTTCCTACGAACGAGAATTGCTTAGGTGATGGTGGTTCCAAGGCAACCCCTAGATCAGATAAGAAGTTTCAGTGTGCCAGAAACTGACTTGCACGCTTAGCCTTATGTGTAACCCTGTACAGAGCTTCCAGGAGGCTGGCAGTGCTCTGTCCTTGAGAGGCTGAGACCGTGCTGCTGAGAAGCCTGAACCTATCCTTCAAAGTCTCTCTTTTCTCAGTCAATTGTCCTTGGTTAATCAGAACACTGACAACAGACAGGAGCTTTGGGTGGTACAAAGACAGCCCCAGTGTGTCGGGAAGCCTCTGAGACGGTTTCTCCCAAGTGTTTTCAACCCCGGATGCTTACAGTAATCACCCAAGGGGCAGAATGGGTGTAAAGGTCAGAGGTCGGGGACAACTGGAGCTGACTGGTGTCTGCTGGACATGACAGGACCAGTGCACTCATGGACTCAGCGGCTTTGGTTGCCTGCACAAGACCTGCACCCGACCAAGCCAGTCAACGATCTAGCACAGAAGGGGAGGGGTTCAGGAACCCCATGCTTGTTATTTTTTCAACTTGACACCAACTAGAGTCCTGGGAGGAGGAGAATCTCAATTAAGAGAGTGCTTCTAGCCAGGTGGTAGTGGTGCACACCTTTAATCCCAGCACTCGGGAGGCAGAGGCAGGCGGATTTTTGAGTTCAAGGCCAGCCTGGTCTACAAAGTGAGTTCCAGGAAAGCCCGGGCTACACAGAGAAACCCTGTCTTGAAAAACGAGAGAGAGAGACAGAGAGAGAGAGAGAGAGAGAGAGAGAGAGAGAGAGAGAGAGAGCGAGCCTCTATCCATTGGCCCGTAGGCAATGCTATGGAGCATTTTTTTTTTTAAATTAGGGATTGATTTGGGAGGTCCCAGTCTATTGTGAGCAAGTGGTCCTGGGCTATGTAAGAAAGCAGGCTGAGCGAGCAGTAAACAGTATTCCTGCATGGTCTCTCCTTCAGGCCCTCCTTCCAGGTTCTTGCTTAAGTGACTTCCCTGACTTCCCACAATGACAGATTGGAAGCTATAAGCTGAAATAAAACTTTTCCTTTCCAGGTTGGTTTTTTGGTGAGTGTTTTACCAGCAATAGAGCACATCTTTAGCGAGGAGCTCACAGACAGGGGAGGGCTTCCAGGGGATGGAGAGTCAGTTTTATTTAAGGGTGTGGCCCCTGGTAGGTCCACAAGTCTCCAGTAGATGGCGCTCGGAAGGCACTGTGTTAGTGTTGGTGTGGGTTGGCATTATTATTATTATTGTTGTTGTTGTTCCTGTTCACTGTAATATTTCCAGATGAGTGTAAGCACAAACAGTGGTCTTAAGTGATGAAGAAGGAAATCTACTATCTATTCTTTCTCTTTTGTCTCCATCCTAAACCCCTTTCTTCTTCCCTCATGCGAATCTGAACAAGTGAGCACCAATGGAAGAAAGACACACCAGAACCTCCATTAGATGGAGAGGAGCAGACACCCACGGCTGAGGGTGCCAGAGGGGAGAGGAGATGCCTGTTCGTGCAGGAGAACCTCAAGCACTTTGGATTCCCCCAGGAACTCTTAGCTATGAGGGAGGAGTGTGTCGTGGGCAGGGGAACAGGCTGTGGAGCCCAGTGGGCAGTAACTGACAGTTAACCAGATGGTTGTCTACACTGGGGGAGTCACTAGTCACCTTCCAGGAGCACCCACAAAAGCTGCAGAAGGAGAGTGGCCCAGGGGAAGCCAGGGTTAGTCACTTTACACGCTATGATCGAAGGAATCTGGGGTTGCCCAAGTGAAGAAAATGGGGTCCGAGGATCTGGGTGTCACCTGCTGAGCTCCCGCAGTGAAGGTCTCAGCACACCGATTCTAATTCAGTGATCTTTCCCCTGCTGCGTACAGGGTACTTCAGGTGTTTGGCACAACCCAGACTCACACTGTAGGTGACCAGAGGCCATCCACTAGCCTCCTCCCACACACCTGTCTGTTGCAGTTGCCTCTGGGGTCTCCTGGGCTGTGGATTATGAAGGCAACACACACCTATAATGCATCTATACAGGCCAGCGGCAAGGGCCAGCTGCAGGCTTCGCAAAGCGTGTCAAGATGGAGGACAGGCAAGGCTTCCATTCCCTGTTGGCGTTGCTGTGTTCCACACCCAAAGCCCCCTTTCTTTTGTCCTTGCCTCGCTGCTGTTATTCCTGTCAATCAAGCATCCAACCCAGCCAAAGACAAGACTGCGTAGGCAGCCACAGGGCTCTTGCTGTTCTCAGCTGGGAACACCTTCCCTCTAGATCACCAAGAACTTCCCTTCCATGGCTTGGTGCCTACCATCTAATGAAACCTGCCAGGGTTCCAGGAGAGGAAACACAGCTATTGGAATCTTGCTCAGCAAGTCAGAAAGAAATAAAAAACAGGAACTTGCTGGGTTGATTTGCTTAGAGAGCCAAAAGCCCCTGGCCAGGTTATTTAATGAGGTCATTTAGCAGAGGAACTGACTCTCAAAGAGGAGCTGCAGTTAAAGTGACAAGGTCTACCTTACAGCTTCAAGCTTGAACACCATACTGTCCAAGGCTAAGGTAGAACTGAATCCAAAACAGTGTGTCTCTGAGCAATGAAAGCTCTTAATACCACGGATAGCTGGCGTCAGAGAAGGTAGGCTACCAGTTCAGAATTGAGATGCTCGAAGCTCTAGGTGACTAGCAACATGCTGTGTGCCCGATACATTGAGTGCTGGAAACATCAAGTTGAGGGCCCCGCCCCATGCCATTTACAGAGCTGCAGTGTCGCCATGGCTGTGTCCCCAGGGCTAAAGGGAGAGCACAAAGGTGGGGTACCCAGCTCACTAGGAAGTAGGGAGTAGGGAAGATCTTGAGGGAAGGGAAGGTCTCCCAGGTACATGGCCCCTGTGTCCTGTCACAAGTGTAGGCAAAAGTCTATGGGGACAACGATAACTCAGCAAAGGCCAAAGGTGGGGTTTCTGAAACACTTTCAAACTCTCAGGCAGGAAATTGAAATATAAAGGTTATAAAACATTTAAAGAACAAATTTGGGGAAAATATTTTAAAAACATGAGACGAACAAAAGGATGGTATTCTCATATAAAACCAGGACACCATGGTTTCAGTATAGGTGAGAACACACAGAGGAAATAAATGAAAAGAAACAGTTACCAGTAAATGTGAGAAAAAAAATCACTGTCACTAATTGGGAGTGACAGAAATCCAGATTGAAACAATCAAAATTTTGATGATCAGAGTCACAGAGTTGGAACAAGTCAGCTTGTGTATTGGCTGCCTTCCAAAATTGGCGTCCACACATGGCAATGGGGGTGGGGTGTGGAGACCAGTGTGGTGAAATGTCCTGATGTGTGGGTGTCAGCTCACTAGGGAAGGTTTTTAAAAGCATAATCATGAGTTTTAGCATCTGTTTAACCCTAAGTATGTTTGCCACAGCATGCTTATAATCATAAAAGATCACTGAATCATACAAAAACATTTCAATAATCATTATGGGTATACACAACCATTATGAAATAATATTTAATGGCATAAACAAAGTCCCATCAGGACAAATGCACAAAGCCTTCGTATATAATATAATGTGAAATATGTAGATATTATATGGGTCTCTTTTGGTTGCCCTGGAATTCACTATGTAGACCAGGTTGGCCTTGAACTCATGTCTCTGCTTCCAGAGTTCTGGTTAAAAGTCCTGTTCCCAGCCTTCTTTCAAATATTTTGAGCAAAAACATTGCTATAGACAATTATTCACTGTATTTATCAATTATTCAAGAACATATAATGAAAAACCAAAGTATTTATTTGATACTCAAAAATGTCATCCTAACCATGCACTGAGATGATGAGTAAACTTATTTTGCACATATAGATTACAACATTGCCATGCAAAGAAGAAATGGAAAGACTGAATAGGGACAGTGACTTTGCAACATGGAGGTGACTTTGCTGCAAAGGGGTAAGCTCAAAGCCATAGCTTGCAGGCAAAGGAGTCCTGAATAAGGGCCTCAAACTTATAGAAAAAAATATATATTTTTAAAAAATTATTTATGTATACGAGTACACTGTCACTGTCTTCAGACACACCAGAAGAGGGCATCAGACCCCATTACAGATGGTTGTGAGCCACCATGTGGTTGCTGGGAATTGAACTCAGGACCTCTGGAAGAGCAGTCAGTTCTCTTAAACACTGAGCCATCCCTCCAGACCCCTAGAAGTATCTTTCTAAAAGCTTGAGTGACGTAGGAGAAATGAACTGCATCTGGCAGCCAGAGAGAAATCGTTGGCCAAGGTCGAGTTTCCTGTCTGTTTCTAGGATGGAAAGAAGACCTGAATCTATTTGTGGAGGAAGGAGGGTCAGGGGGAGGCGGGGAGGGAAGGAAGGGCAGAGAAAGTAAAGAGAGACTCCCAGAATCAAGAAAGGTGCTGAGTGACATCAATGTTCTGGGTGAGCAGGAGTTTGCTGGGACCTGGTCAATGTGGGTACAGGATTTATCCCAGAAGCTATCAGCATCTGGCCTGTCTGGTGGGTGGTGCACAGGAGTCTGTGTCAGTGAGAACGTGGTTCAGGTGGGACCACGGGGCTCTGAGGTCAGGTTAAGTGAAGTTGAGAGAGGCCATCAGAGAGCAAGAAAATGGGTGAGTCTCATCCCTTGATCACTAAATGTCAGCCAAGGCAAAGCCAAGGGGCAAGGTGGTCAGAGAGGCAATGAGGATATGAGAGCTGCTATGTAGGAGTCTGGTTGAGGAGCAGTGGTGGGGATGACATGTGTGGGTGACTGTGGTTGTTAGGGGTGTTAATTCTCAAATGGGCTGCAGATGGAAGGAAGACGGGGCTCCGTGTCTGCCTTATACCACAGGGTCTTTGCATCGGCCACATTGATTGGAAAGTCCCACAGCAGGTGTGAAGGGCCACCATCAGCTCCCCCTCTCTGAGTACCTTCCCCTTGGGCTCCCTTACCAGCTGCCTGTCCCCCCCTCTAGTCCATACAAACTCACCGTAAATGACCTTCCTGCCAGATTGGAGGACTTGACCACCTCTGTCACACTGACGTGCAGACAGGAACAGTCTGTGGCAGAAGCAGCCTTTGGTGAGGTACAGTGGGAGAACCCTGAAACAGAGAAATGGAGGGGGTATGTGAGTGGGAAGCTGGAGATTCTGGGTCCTAAGAAGACCCTGTATGTCTGTCTTCCCATTCTGCTGCCAGTTTACCCCGCCCCTCAGCCTCTTCTCCTGGGTTCCATGTTGACCCTAACCAAGCTTCTGTTCTTTCTTCTTCTCCCATCTCCTTCCTTGGAGAATCAACCACGTTTCTGAACCCATAGTGATCACCACTCCAAACCCCAGGGTTACACATTGAGAAAATGGTCTCGTGTAGCCCTGGAACTCGGAGATTTACCTGCCCCTCCTTCCCGAGAGCTGGGACCAAAGGCATCGCTACCACACTAGGCTTTGCTTTTCTTTGTTTTGTTTTGTTTTTGAGACAGGGTTTCTCTGTGATGCCCTGGCTATCCTGGAACTCACTCTGTAGACCAGGCTGGCTTTGAACTCACAGAGGTTTGCTTGCCTCTGCCTCTCTGCCTCTCTGCCTCTCTGCCTCTCTGCCTCTCTGCCTCTCTGCCTCTCTGCCTCTCTGCCTCTCTGCCTCTCTGCCTCTCTGCCTCTCTGCCTCTCTGCCTCTCTGCCTCTCTGCCTCTCTGCCTCTCTGCCTCTCTGCCTCTCTGCCTCTCTGCCTCTCTGCCTCTCTGCCTCTCTGCCTCTCTGCCTCTCTGCCTCTCTGCCTCTCTGCCTCTCTGCCTCTCTGCCTCTCTGCCTCTCTGCCTCTCTGCCTCTCTGCCTCTCTGCCTCTCTGCCTCTCTGCCTCTCTGCCTCTCTGCCTCTGCCTCTGCCTCTGCCTGCCTCTGCCTTTTGGGTGCTGGGACAAAAGGTATGCATCACTTCCGCCGTGCATAAATTTTTTTAAAAATGCATTCAGTGGTGTTGGAAATTCAACCCGGGACCTTAAATGTACCAGATAAACATTTTATCAGCAAGCCATCCCCTAGCCCCCACCTCAGTCTGTCCACTCTCTTAGTAGTATACACTTTGTCAAAAAATCCCTATTGTGTGACCACTGTCAGGCTTAAACCCTCCCTGCCAAAAAATGCTGCTTAGAGGATTTTGTGCTTTGGTGGTTGGTTCTGGTCTCACCTGTTGTGATGGACTTGGGGTTAGGATACCAGTGAGAGTCTTATGAAGGAAAAAGAAGGAATGTCCTTCCGCCACCCCTCCCTTCCTCCTCCTCTTCTTCCCCAAGGTCTCATATAGTCCTATGTAACAACGAATGACCTTGATCTGGTTCCCTGCCCCTCCAACCCCCATCCTGAGCTTGCTCAGGTTACAAGTGTGTACTACCAGGCTCCCGTGGACAAAGCCATTCATAGTTTACTAAGTGTGTGCACACAAACAAGTGCCTATTACCTATATTATTTATTTAAAACTATAAAAGTGACTCGTTATTTGCCCAAAGCTGCACAGCAAGCAGCAAACTCCGACCACCCAGTTCTGCCCCTACGCTCTCAGCCCAGCTCATCACAGTCTCCTCTAGACCGTGAGCCACTGGATGAACAGAAGCTCCTTCGTGACGCTAACATGCTACAAGGAAAGAATGTCTTTCTAGAATATGAAAGAGTGCCACATGTCACCTAAAAGTTCAGCTCGCCTGGAAGTGACCTTTTATGAAAGTATTATTTCTTGAGTTTCTTCCCTTTTATGCCAGTTGTCTCTGTAAGAACACTGATGCTGGAAGCAAGAGGATGCCAAGTTTGAGACCAGCCTGGTCTAAGGAGGAAGGCCACAAATAATGTGAGCAATGGAAAAAACACAGGGGGAAAAAATCAGCTTATATAGACATAGCACGCTGTCAATATTAGCTTTCACAAAAAGCTCCCGGGTCCCAGGAAGGACAAAAGGTGGTGACACAGACTACCAGCGCCAAACATATTTTTCAGGGGCTTAATTTAGCAGCACTCTGTTAGGTGTGGGACTTTTTTTTTTTCCTGAGCATGTGAACTCTCTGCGACAGATATTATCAGTATTCCTAACTCCTTCCTGAGGGGAAACAGAAGCAAAGAAAATAACTTCAAGGTCACCTCCGCAGGAGACTCGGAACAGGCTCTGAACCAAGCACGTTCACTCGATGCTCCTCTCCGCTGTCCCCAGTCACTCCATTTCATTCGTTCATTTATTTTTATTTTGGAATAATATATAAATCCAACATTTCCCAGGGGAAGGCTGCCAGCTCTGCAGGCCTAATTCAGAGAGGGGGCGCTTCTGCTCCCAGGTCCTTCTACCTTCCAGCTCTGGGAGCATGCCCCAAGGCTGGGATAGCTGGCTTGTCAGCCAGTGGACCACCTGGGTGCTGGGGTCTTGCTTTATTCAAGGCTGCCTGGTTTCAGCTAACCACCCTCTGCCTGCTGCTGAGGCCCTGCCCAGCTGCAGCCCCACCCAGCTGCCACCTCTCAACCTTGGCTTCCCTATTTCTTAACCCTTTTCCTCCTCCCTGGTTTTCTCCTCATCCCTCCCATCTCCTCACTCTGCATTCCCAGCTCCTCACCTTCAGTGTCACCAGCTGGAATGGCCTTCAGGACCAGCCCGGTGGCCCGCAGAGAAACAGTGACCTCTCGTGGTCTGTGGCTGAGCAGAGCCTGGGGATGGGAATTGAGCAGAAGAGGGTGTGTCCCGAGGGCTCTCCTCTCCCCTGCATCTTCATGTCTTGCTTCCCCCAGGCTTCCACCCTACCCTGAGATTCTCCCTGGGTACTGATACCAATAAGGGGCATATGGGCAGAGGCTTAGCCATTCTTAATCCCCAAGGAGCCAATCAGACGCCTAGATGGGTAGTTCACAAGGAAGAAGGTCCTGAGCAAGAAACTAGCTTGCTTGCTTTCTTTTCTTTTTTCTCTCCTCTCCTCTCTCTCCTCTCCTCTCCTCTCCTCTCTCTCCTCTCCTCTCCTCTCCTCTCCCCTCCCCTCCCCTCCCCTCCCCTCCCCTCCCCTCCCCTCCCCTCCCCTCCCCTCCCCTCCCCTCCCCTCCTTTTCTTTTCTTTTCTTTTTTAAAATGAGGTCTCACTATATAGTCTTAGCTGGCCTCCGGCTCACAGAGATCCACCTGCCTCTGCTTCCCAAATGCTAGGTTTAAAGACATGCACCAGTGTGCTCACCCAACCTCTAATTTCTTAGAGCACACTGCCTCCTTGTCTACATGTAAGGTCAACCTTGTCCCTGCACCATCGTTGCAGATTGCTCTGGGGGCTGAAAGAGTCTAGTGGTATCTTCAAGAAAGGCTGGGGGATCCCTTTGGCTCTGTCTACAACCCCCCAGAGGCTGGTTTTCATTCACTGTGCCTCCTAAGTTTTTGTTGGTTATGCCAGTGACACTGACCTTCTGGTAGCACATGGACAGCTCAGCTCCTGTGCCCTCAGCTGCCCCTCTCCTTCGGGGTGAAGAGCCCTCTGAGGGAAGACAAGAGGAGGTATAAGGTGAGAGCCCCTTCCCCATGTCTCCCAGGCATAGCTGCTGGATAGACATGGCAGCTGTCCCTGGATGGAGAGGCAACATCTGGGAAGATGGCCTTTCAGTCTGGGAGTGCCCCGAGACAGAGGTAAGTGTGGCCCTGGCATTCAGCAGGGTCTCGTGACACAGTAAGGTGACCATGGGGCTGACATCTGGCGAAAGACCAGAGAGTGAGGGTAGGGGCAGCTGAACCAGGGTGAGCTCTGGGAAACGGGGAGCAGAAGCTCACCTTTGGGGGACTTGGAGTCTTGGATCTTCACCTTCAGCTCTGTGAGGAAAATGTCCTCTGTAGGGTCGTGACTCAAGCTGGTGAAGATCTAGAGAGAAGAAGGGAGAAGGGAGGGAGGGAAGGAAAGAAAGGGGGAAGGAGGGAGTTTAGAGAAAGCTTCTGTCCCTACAGCCTGAGGGGCTCCACCCACCCACCTACCCATGCTAGGTTCCGAGCTGCACAGTGACAGCCACACCAGTCCAGACCTTTCCAGCAAGGTAAGCTAATAATGCCTCCAGTCCTAAGCTGATTTGAAAAGTTCCTGTCGCTTACATCTGAGTCCTTCCCAAAACAAAAGAATGGAGAGGAAGAATCAGGAGGCATTAATTCTGATCAAACCTATCTGTCAGATACTAGTAAAAGATACAAAATTCCAGCTCTATAGGAGGAGCAAGCTCAAGGGAGCAACTGCACAGTACAGTGACCACGGTTCGTAACAACACATTGTACTTTTAATAAGAGCTGTAAGTAGGTTGTAAGTATTTGTGGCATGAAATGTAAGGGTGAAGTAATGTGCACATTAGCCAGTCCAATTAATAGAGTTTCACGTGTACATATCATAAGATGGCATGTCACAGCCACAAATATATATATATATATATATATATATATATATATATATATACATATACATATATAATTTGTATTTATCATTTTGTTCTATTTTAAAGACTTATTAAAATCTTACTTATTAAAATCTGTGCACACACCTTTGACACCAGCGTCGGGAAGCAGAGGAAGGCAGATCTCTGTAAGTTCAAGGCCAGCCTGGTCTACATAGCAAGTTCCAGGACAGCCAGGACTACATGAAGTGGCCCTGGCCCTGTCTCAAAAAAAAAGCAAAATAAATAAAATTAAAAAAAAATAAGAAATAATAAGAAAAAAGATTTATGTTGGCATAATGTTATTGTGCACTATGTAAAGAGTATCCTTGTATTATTCAAATGCTGATTTCTCTGCATTGTAGCGCTTATGCTAAGAATCCTCTGCCTGCCTCAATGTTGTGTAAGGTTTGCTCCCCATTTATTCTCTGATTTGTCAAAAAAAGCTGATCAGCCAATGACTGAGCAGAGGTGAGAACAGAGCTGGCCTCCCTATTCCAGGGAGGGGAGGGAGGAAGAGAGGGAGAGAGAGAGAGGGAATTCATCACGAGGCGTGTGTCCAGGAGACACACCTAGAGCAGAGAGGGACAGATGGATTCTAAAATGGATATATGTAGGGGATTTTGGCTGTGAGGTAGCCAGATTAGCTCAGAGGATTAGAACAGATTACTAACTGTTTAGATGTTGTACCATAAAGCCTATTAAATAAATCTAATAGTCTCTGTCTTATTTATTTGAGAGCTAGCCAGAATTAAGAAAAATACTCGGGAGGCAGAAGAAGGCAGAGCTCTGTGAGTTCAAGGCCAGTGTTGTCTACATTGCAAGTTCTAGGACAGTTAGGACAACATAAAGAGATCCTGTCTCAAAAAAACCAAAATAAATGAATAAAATAAAAATAAAAAATTAAGAAATAAGAAAAAGATTTATTATCTATATATGATTGCTTTGCTCAAATGTGTGCACACCCTGGAACTGGAGCTATGCACAGCTGTGAGCCACCATGTGGGTGCTGGGAACCAAACCCAGGTTCTCTGAAAGAACAAGTGCAGTTAACCACTGTGCCATCTCTCCAGCCCCTCATGTTCAGGCTCACATGGAACGTGATGTGATTGACGTGACTGTTGGCAGCTGTGTATTAAAACCTTAATACTGTTTTAATACTATAAGGTTAAATTTATATTATGTAATATCAGTTATTATTTATATTGTTATATTGATCAGATATTTATATACTATCTGATCAAATCTATCTCCTCGATGAATCTTTTTTTGTTTTTTTGAGGCAGGGTCTCACTGTGCAGCTCAAGTTGGCCTGGAAATGGTGATCCTCCTGCCTCAATTTACCAAGTGTTGGGATTACAGGTGTGCCCTTCTATGTCTGGCATGATTATCAAACTCAAGATAATCCAAATGCCTAATTTCTCACGTCAATTACTAATGATATATTTTTTTCTGTGACATTGTCTGATCCACACATTGAGTTATGAGCCTGAAACATATTTTGAATGTTCTGGGAGAAAACAGAACCTTAGGATTTGGTACAGAGCAGAGCAGGTATCTGCAGTCAGATTCTGCAACTCTAAAGGAGTGACCGAATCCAAGTTAGGTAGAGAGCAGTGAGGTCCTCTCCCTCCCTGGAGATGCTCCTGCAGAGTGCAACCCTGCATCCTTACTGTCTGCTGGACCCCAGGACTCAGTCCATCTGTGTGCTTCAGCTTTAAGGCCCTGGGCAGAATAAAGCCAGTTTGTAGGTGTGTGCCAGCTACTTTCTGTGTCCTGCAGTAAGGACCACTAAGGAAGCTACACTGGAAAGCTTATCAACCTCAGGGCAGAGAAGGAAGAAACCAAAGCTTCCACAAACCGGTCCTACCTACCTACCTACTGATAAGAGACTAAAGGAACTAAAGGAACAATCTGGAAGCTAACTTCCCTCCCACTGTTTAATGCCATCAAATATTGAAACACAGTAGGAGAGAAAACTGAGACGTGGAGAAAGTCTGACCTTTGAAGTTCAATGTTATCAATGCCCTAAATGGGAAAACAGATCAAAGTTCATGGGTTCACAACATCATCGTTCTGAGAGTAGGTGAGCCAGTGTAAATGACTGAGTCAGGTAAAACTGAACGGCTAAGGGAGAAGGTCCAGGAGAAGGGGCATCATTCCGGTCAAGAGCTAAGATGGAGGAATTCGGACTGAACTGGAGGAGGACTGGGTGCACCAGGAGAGGCCCTGTGGGGATTGGAATGGACATGATGCATTCTGGGTATAGACAGGACATTCAGGTGACCTAATGGTAGGAAAGTCACTTGCGGAAGGGAAAGGCTTCAGGAAAGTGATAAGCAGCCACTGTCTCAGAGGAAGAGGAAACTGGCCTGGGATCTCCATGGGCCAGGATGAACGTGCACACCAGGAAAAGGAGGCGTGCCATGCCAAATCGCCAAATTGTCAAATCGCCAAATCGCGTTGGGTTTTTGTTCTAGGTGGGCCTTGGTAGGGTATGCGGCACTACCACTCTGGGCTTGGGGTTTGTTGGGAAGAGAGCTGTGGAAACAAAGGGACGAGAACAAGGCAGTAGGATGGCTCAAATAAAGAACTGCCTGGCAGGGAAGGAAAAGGGATGATGTGAGAGGTAAGGACAGAGGTGAATCTATTCATGGGGCCTGAAGTTCTCCAAGAGGTCAAGGAGAGAAAATGGCAGTGCCTTGGGAATTTGTAACCAGAGGATGGAAGCCAGTTCAGAACAGCCTACCGCTGACTCCCAGTCTGCTTGGATCCGAGGTCTTTGAAGTTAAGAATGAACTGGTTTGCCCAAACACTATGAACACAAAGCTGTCAAGAGCAACCAGGAATGGGCTTGCAAATGACCAGTATCTCGCCAGAGCCAGAGGGTTTAACATGGTCCTGCAGGCTCGCACGGTATCCCGGGAACTTCAGCGGGAACCTACCTTAACCTTGTAGAGCTGGAAATAGATGGGCTGAGTGCCCATGCGGACATAGTACGTGATGACATCCAGGATGAAGGGGTCCACGGTCCTAGATGTGTCCAAGTAGGGAGGCTGTGAGGAACAGGGGCAGTGTCTTCAGCAGCCACCCACCTCCAGGCTGCTAGGGGAGGCACTATTTTCAGTGAGAAACTCCAAAACCTCCCACACTCCCTGTGATGACCAAGTCTGGCCAATCCTTCAACGTGCTCCAAGCCTTCCTGGCCATCTGGTTTTTACTTCTGACCAAAACACGAACTACTTCTAACAAGACTCCATCTTCTCAGGGAACCTGGTTAACTTCATTCCTACAGACTTACTGAGCGGCAAGACACTGAGCTAGCTGCTTGAAGTGTAACTGTGACAAAAGCCTTTATCTAGGCTCCCTTTGGATACTCACTATCCGGGAGCCTGGGGGCAAATGTTATTCAAACTGTTTGAGGCCTGAGTAATCTTCAAGGGAGATTTAAGAGGTTGAACGACCTGACCAGATGATGTTCCTCTCAGCTCTGGCCACCTCTGAAACTATCCATAAACTCACTAACAAACTAAGTGTGATGGTATGTGCCCATAATCCCGCTCCTTGGGTGGCTGGGGCAAAAGAATTTCTTGAGTTCAGTTACACAGTGAGACTCTTGTCTCAAAATAAACAAACCAGTAATATTTACACATTGTTGGGAATGGGCTCAGCCCCTTGTCTTCTGTGGCTTCCTTAGCCCTGTGAGTAAAGTGTATGATCTTCACAGAGAGTGGAACATCTATGTCGACTGGAATGTAGACTGACTACCCCTTGCCAGAAATGCTCCGGACCACGGGGATGTTTTTAACTCCGCGCTCCCCCCCCCCTTTGGATAATGGGACATTTATGTGTTGATGATGAGTTATCTTGACCATGGGGCTCAAGTGTAGTTCATTTTGACTCACAGGTACTTTTTCCTCTTAGCCTGAAGATAAAGTCACACATTTCAGTGTGCCTGTGTCTTGACTTAGACCTGTCACATGCAGACAGGTGTGGAATTTTCCACTTGTGGCATCATGGTAGTACTTGAAATGTTGTGGGTATTGGAGAATTTCAAGTTTAGGATTTCCAGGTCAGGGATGCTCAAGCTGTAATGCCAGAATTGGCAAAAGACTCAGATTTGTCTTAAACATTGTGCATCTAATTCAAAACTCCTTCTGACCTTCACGTCTGTTTCACTGAAGTATTCCCTTTAAAAAGATCATGCTCAGGCTGGAGAGATGGCTCAGTGGTTAAGAGCACTGACTGCTCTTGCAGGGGTCCTGAGTTCAATTCCCAGCAACCACATGGTGGCTCACAACCATCAGTAATGAGATCTAACGCCCTCTTCTGGTGTGTCTGAAGACAGTTACAGTGTACTCACATACATAAAACAAATAAATACTTCTAAAAACAAATCATGCTCAGCCAGGCAAGGTGGTGCACACCTTTAATCCCATTGCTCAGAAGGCAGAGACAGGTGAATCTCTGTGAGTTCAAGGCCAGCCTAGTCTACAGAGTGAGTTCCAGGCCAGCCACGGATACACAGAGAAACCCTGTCTCAATCACCTCCCAAATGATGCTGATAATACAGCATTCTGACAACACATCATTGCTCACAGAGTCTCCAGGCCCTTCACATGGAAGCTGCTTTTGGAAAGGCCACACAAGTGATTAATTATAAGAGAGAGTAGAGAAATGAAGGAAAATCTTTGATGTGTCCTGGTTGGAAGAAAAGCTACCAGCAAAAATAGAGCCAATGGATTCTCTCCCATAAACTCTGACTTTCAAGAGGAAATGTATTTTAATACCCTGCTAAACAGTCTTTTGTGTATGTACACAAACATCTCCATGTGCTATTCAGATAACATGCACACACACACACACAGCCAGACATCTTTGTGTGCACAAAACATGTAAGATGATGTCCCAACTGGGCAGGTAAGAAATGCAACAGAGACCTCAGCTCAGCTGCCAGCTGCCAGTCAAAAATCAACTGGGTACGCCTGGGGCTCTGTTTTCAAACCTTAACCTTTTTAAGAAACAAGTGAGTAACTTGATAAATAAAATGTATAAATTGGTAGCTTCCTGTTCCATGGACAATTCCTTCTTTCTAATTAGAATGAGAGAAGCACATGCTCACCACGACAAGAAGTATGCGCTCGTGGATGGTAAGAATGACGTTAGCAAAAATGGGTAGAAGCCATATAGGAAAGACTGCAGTCTCCATCGGCAGAAGCCACAAAGCACTTAAGAAATTATATTGTGTACCCAGAGAGGGTTAATATATGAAAGAGGCTGATTCTCTCTTTATAATCAAGATCTCAACAGATTTTTTTTTTTTTTTGAATTGGGTCTGGGGAGGTGGCTCAGTGGTTGTATGCACTTGCTCTTTCTTTCGGAGGACCTGAGTTAGGTTCCCAGCATGTTGAGAAGCTCACAACCAGCTATAACCTTGATTCCAGGGGACTTAATGCCCTCTTCTGACCTCCTCGGGCATCTGCACATGTGTAGGCATGCCCACGCACACAAAATGAATAAAATAAAATATGCGTTTAATATAAATAAATAAAATTTAAAAATAACATGCAAATCCTAAAGTTTATCAGCAAAGATAAGCTAGTATATTCTGAAATTTTCTATTAAGAGAAAAAAAAAGCTGTAGACCTACCCTTCCTGGCATAAAGATAGAATCATATTGGTTTGTACAGAACTGCCTAGATCCATGAAAACACAGGCTCGCCTAAAAAGCATCACACAGACATAAGACTTCAGTCAGGGATACCGGCAGAATATCAAATGGATGAGGCAGGATGTCTTACTCAACCAACAGCTTTGGGATAACTGGCTAAACCTTTGGAAAAAAGCCAGATTGCACACACACACCTAAGATGAAGAACTAAAATTATTTATGTGAGGGAATAGTTATTTAAATGTCAAAATCCAGACTGTGTTTGAGCATTGTGATCTCAGGCCTTAAGAGGCAAAACTCTTGGGGCTGGAGAGATGTCTCAGAGCAAAGAATTTTGTACAAGCCTGAAGACTCAACTTCAATGCCCAGAGCCATTTAAAGGCAAAAAAAGAGATTTTTTTTTTTTAAAAAGAAGCTTTCAAAGGCAGAAGCCACGAAGAATAAAAGTTCTATATCTAACAGGAAACATTAAACTCTAAGTAAAAAAAACCTGATGGACAAATGTCAAAGTGTAAAAACTAAACGCAGCGTTTCTGGGAGCAAGCCAGTCTAAGTGTGAATAGCTAAAGACTCTCTCAAGACAGCCATGCCTGCCTCCCCATCTGTCCTGCCCTGTCAGTCATGACTAAGCAATGGCAGATGCAGTCTGCAACCAGGACAGACATGACTAAGCAATGGCAGATGCAGTCTGCAGGCAGGACAGACATGACTAAGCAATGGCAGATGCAGTCTGCAGGCAGGATGCCTGGTTCCAAGGATGGGGGACAGTGCATCACAATTGATTTTGCTGCTTGGGCAAATTACCTAATCTTTTTCTGCTTTAGCTCCCTGGCCTGTGAAATGGAGACAATGACTCCTGGGGACATCAGTTCCTACGCTCTGAAAACTAAAAATGAACAAACCGTGTGGGGCTGATTCTAAGGTCAGGGGTCACTCACAGTGTCTAGTTGGGGGCTCTCCTCCTGACTCTACCACCCTCTCCACCTGAACTTTTAAAAATGTCTTCATTCATGCCACTCGTATTTCTCCCACCATCTGTCCTTCCCTCCCCTCTTCCTCTCCCTTCTCCCCTCCCTCCTCCCTCCCCTTCCCTCAATGCTGCTCCTACCATCTCGGCCAACTTGAGGATGGCAGGACACAGGGTGTTGACAGTGCTTTCATACCATGGGTCGACTCGACCCAGGAAGGAAGCCAGCTCTCCCAGCTCAGGCTTCCTGGATGCTTCTGGATCCTAGGGATTTGGAGAATAAGGGGACACACCTGTCAGTCCTTCCCTCCCTCCCAGTCTGGGTGCCCCAGACACCAACGCCCAGTGTTCGGTGACTGTGGTCAAGTCGTTTAACCACTTGGGCTCAGCTTCTATACTGTGCAAAGATACATTGGTGTTCTGTATCCTAAACTCAAGTGAAGTGGAAGGGCTTTTGCTGAGGGCCACTTGTCTGACACTGAAAGACACTGTTGACCTCTAAATGGCAGAGAGAAGCACACACACACACACACGCACACACACACACTCACACACACACACTCACTCACACACACTCACTCACACACACACACACTCACACACACACACTCACTCACACACACTCACTCACACACACACACACTCACACACAGTCACACACACACACACACTCACACAAACACACACTCACACACACACGCACACAAACACACACATACACACACTCACACACACACACTCACACACATACACACTCACACACACTCACACACACACACACTCACACACACACTCACACACATATACACTCACACACACACACACACACACACTCACACACACACTCACACACACACTCGCACACACACACACACACACTCCACCAACACTAATCAACACTAATGAACTCTGGTCATCTGCCTCATACTTTCTCTCCTGTAGAGGGAAAGGACGGGGGAGGCAAAGTCTCTCATCAGAGAATTTCAGCATCCCTGTCAACTCCACTGTGAAGACCTAAAGAGACAATATCTCCTTTTCTCAAAAAAAAAAAAAAAAATCTCAAGCAAAGATGTTAAAACATGTCAGGCAGTGGTGGCGCACACCTTTAATCCCAGCACTTGGAAGGCAGAGGCAGAGGATCTCTGAGTTCGAGGCCAGCCTGGTCTGCACAGTGAGTTTCAGGACAGCCAGGGCTACACAGAGAAACCCTGTCTCAATATAACAAAAAGAAACAACTCTCCCAAAATATTAAAACAACAAATGGGCAGTGCTTCCTTAGGGCCAGAATGTGTGGCCTTGAGTTTAACCGTGTGTTGCCCGTGTTGACCTGTGCTGACTGCCTCTCTCAACTCTGAGAGAGAGGTATTCTCTCTCAGAGACATTCTTTAGGATATACCAGAGGACATTCTTTAGGATAAGTAAAACCACTTATTTTTTTTTAAACATTACATGATATTTTGTTCCATGTTTTAAGTTGGTTGTAAACTACATCCATTGAGCAAGATAGTAAAACCTTGACCATAGGCGTCGTTAAAGTAGGCTCTTGCAAAGCCTTGGGTGAGTGGCATCTTTTTCTTTAGTCTCTCCTCACCCTGTCTCTTTCTCCCTTCCTGTTCTCTCTCTGTGTCTGTGTGTCTTTGTCTGTGTGTCTCTGTCTCTCTCTGTCTCTCTGTCTCGCTCTGTCTCTTCTGAAGCATGCGCTTTCTCATCTCTATTTTATTTTTTAAATAAACTCACTAACCCTGCTCATTTCTGGCTCATCCTTGTTTGTTTGTTTGTTTGTTTGTTTGTTTTCGAGACAGGGTTTCTCTGTGTAGCGTTGGCTGTCCTGGAACTCATTCTGTAAACCAGGCTGGCCTCGAACTCAGATATCCGCCTGCCTCTGCCTCCCGAGTGCTCTGGCTCATCCTTAATCTCCTCTCTGGTGTGGTCAAGGTCTTCTGGTTTCTGATCAGCACTGACAATTTTGTTACAGAGACGAGGCAGCTGAGCAGAGGAGAGGCTACTGTGACAAAACCTGAGTCTTGGCTTCTGATCTGGAAGACACCCCACCCCACCCCAATTTCTCTCAACTCTGCAGTATAAGGCAATGGTTCTGGTCCCTGAGTCTGGGAGCCAGGCTGCCAGTGGATCCCCACCTCTCCCACTCTTCTCTGCTGAGACTTCTGCTCTTGACCCCTCCACTCCTTTTCCCTTTGGCCCCAACCCTCACCTGTCCAGTCACCTGAGGCGCCAGCACAGGGATATAGTAGAGCTGTAGGCTGAGTCTAGGAGTGAGGCAGAACTTCTTGGTCTCCCGTTTCCTAGCAACAGACAGCACGGTAGGTGGGTAAGAGCTGAGGGCTGGATGTTGGCATCAAATAGTCTTGGCGTTGCCATTTTTCATATGCTGATTTTGGGCAATTTATACTATCTTTCTGAGCCTCTGTTTACCAATTTACAAAATGGAAACAGTAGACATTTCCTGTCACGCTGATGGCTGGGCACTGGGGATACTCTACAGCGTCCTTCATTACCCTCCCGTGCCTTTTCTCTTGTCCCTCTAATACCCATTTGGATCCTTCATCAGCCCATCCCAGAAGCGCCCACACCACAGTCCCTCCTTAGGGTCCTACCTGAGTCTGTAGTAAGCCTGGGCCAAGCGCCCTAGCATCCTGTCATCCCCCAGAACGAGCACGCGGGCGGTATGCACCCGAGAGACTCCAGGTAGCAGCTCCCCGTCCCCACTAGGCCTGCCAGTCCTCCGATGCAACCCCGGGGGTCCATCCCAGCTGCCAGGCATGAAGAAGTCAGGGGGCCACACACGCTTCTTGATGCCCCCCTTGCGTTGAAGGGCGGCCCGCTCCATCTCAGAGCTGCTGGGGTCCGGAAGCTCATCGCTCCCCAAAGGGAGGTCCCGCTCAATTCCACTGTCGGTGGACACCCGGGCCAAGTCCCGGTCTAGCCTAAATCCTTGTAGATCCAAGGCATCCAGATCAGCACTGAGGCGCAGCTGCGAGCGTGGGCGGAGGAAGCGTACCAGTTCCTTCCCTGGGACAGGAGAACAGGGAGCATGAGGATGGCAAAGACACCTGACGATGAGAGGACAGGACTCCTGTTTCTCAAATACTGTCCATATGAGCAGAACCCCCATGGGACGCTCCACAAAGGCCACCACAGTCCTTTAGTCATTACTGTTTCCTCCCATTGAGGCTACTCAGTAAATATATTTCTTCTTTTGTTTTTCTTTTGTTTTGTTTTTATTTATTTGTCTCTCTTTTTTTTTTTTTTTTTTTTTTTTGAGACAGGATCACTATGTAGGATCCTGGCAATCCTGGAATTCTCCATGTAGCTCAGGATGGCCTTGAACTCACGGAGATCTGTCACAGCCTCCTGAGTATAGGGATTAAAGGTGTGCACCACCACACCCAGCCATTCAGTAAACATATTAAAATCCCTGAGAACTCCAGTACTAAAGAAGATGATGCTTAACCCAGCACCTCCCACTTTTAGCTGACTCTGGGTCCCTTCCAACACCCCACTTCCTGTAGCTTGCCCTGGGACACAGATAGCAGGCCACCAGCTCCAGGGACGACTTGCAGGGTTTCCAGTTTACTTTTAGGCTCAGAGAGACAAGGCATCTACCATAACCCGCCATGCAAAAGGAAGTGTCAAGACTTGAACCCAGTACTCCAGCTTAATCCTTTCTACCACAGTTGGAGTCCTTGTCCTCACTCGCTAGAAGAGCTGAGAGAACTGGGGCAGGACACAACAGTAGAGGGAGCTGTCTGCTCTGGAAGGTCCCCTGCCCCGATCTGGGTACCACAGTGGGTTCTGCTCGCCTCCCTTTTGGAGACATTGATGACATTAAGATTAATGAGACCAAGAGCTAATGCACTGGACTAATCCAACCCGGAGAAGATTTGCGACTTTGCCCAGACATGTGGACCAACGCATAGAACAAAACCTGAACACAGACAGGAAGGAGCACAGACACGTGAACACACGCAGACATACACCACGGTCCTCAGCCATTTCTATAGGAGCTCAGAGGCTCCAGCACGTACAGAGCTGCTCCTGGTCGGTCCAGAGGTGGAAGGTGATGTAGGGGCTGGGCAGGGGGATGCTTGGCAGGCGGTCTTGCAGAAGGTCACCTGAAGAAAGGAGCAGACTGTGGGGACTGAGGAGGCTTGTAGGCAAAAGACCAGGGAGACTGAGAGGGTGGAGTCTAAACAGGGCTATCCTGCTCACTTTGTCCAGCCTGGGCTACCACGTTCAAGCTTTAGTGTGCTTGGTGCACTGATCTCTGCTGTGGTTTCTAGTCCATTTCCCCTGCACCCTGTATCTATGGGTGCAGTCAGTGACCCTACGTTCTGACACGCTCAGGCCGACATATTCCATGGCTGCTTTGAGTGACTGTGCAAACAAGGCACACATTAGAATCATCCCACTGCTGGCAGGACACACACACATTCTGGATTGTTGACGCCCACTCGTCTCGTGACACTTGCTCCTGTTGGGGCGTGGCATGTCTCTATCAACATTCCAACAGAAAGGAGGTCTCAGGGTACAAATCGACCCCAGGAGACAAATAATGCCAACACGGGCTTCTTTCCATCCTCTGTGGAGGTGTCCTGGGAATCACATCTGTTGGCTACTATGCCCAGAACAAGATTCAAATACTGGCTCTGCCACTCACCAGCTGAGTAACAGTCTGCAAGATTTTTAATCTCTTTCTAAATCAGTCTATAAATCTCCTCTGTAAAATGGGGGCAATAATCATTTCTACCTCCTAACTTTACGAATTATTTGATTTGGCACACGGCATAGATTTGAATATGTGTTAAATGTTTAGCGCATTAATGGGATAAAGCCGGAGCTTTGCAGCTGTGGGCTATCATGACTGTATTAACCTCTTGCTTCCTCCCTGGTCGGCCAAGTCCCTTAGCTCTCCTCTCAGTCCTCAGGCTCCTCTGGAAACCTCATTCTGTCTAGCTTAGCTCTTTGGCGCCCTCCCCTGCGGATGGCAGTCTCTCTAGGCAAGTCCCCAGCCCTCCCCCTTACCTACGCAGCGCCTTCTTGTGGTCGAAGGCCCTAGCAGTGAGCAGTAAATCTCCTCCATCTTCTCCAGGTGTCCCAGCCGGCTGGGGCTGTCCTCGCTAGCCACCTGCTCTATGGCAGCCACAACAGCGTGGAAATAGTATTCCAGGACACGACGGGAGCTGGCCTGTGAAGAGGGACACCAGAGCCTGAGGTCTGCCCACCAACCCACCTACTGCACTCCTATGCTAAATTGGGCAGGGCCACCAACAGTCCAGCATGGCACCACCCTTTGGCTCTGAGGAGCTGGGCAGGAACTGTTAGGATTCCTGGTCCAGAGCCTAGGTTTCTGCCAGGCTATGGCTGCTGTCCCCTGTTGCCTGCCGGTGGGCAGTGGAGTTTCTTTCTGGCTTTCATGCACTATGCTGGGGAGAAAGCTAGGAGGAATCCACCAAAATAAAGGATTCAAGATGTGGGTGGGATTCAGACTGGAGAACTCCAGAGGGAAAACAAGAACAGAAGAGCAGTGCTACTATGTATCTTGATGGGCAAAGCCGGAGACTGGTCTGAATAACTGGGTGAGAAAAGAACCTGACTGACATCTTCCCCACTTCCTAAACCAGGGCAAGCGGGGGACAACTGAACCCTCACTCTGGGTGCCTGGTTCCTCCCACTGCAGCAATTCTAACCCTTTCCACCCAGACAAGCCTTTCCATCTCCTGCATGTGTCCAATCTAGCCTTGCCTAGCCTTCCCTGTTTCCAAGAGAATGTCACTCCTAATGGCACTGGTCCTCCCATTCCCCCATCCCTAAGAAGTTCAGTCCCTGGTGTGACTCTCAGCCAGAAGGATTTCTTGGGCTAAGGCTGAATCAGAGAGAAAAGGTAGCAAACAAGTAAGTGTCAGAACTGCCCACATGCCCTGCAGCGGGAGCCGAGCATCAGCTAAGTGCACGAGCACACTCATACTGTGCAGCCCTTAGAAGTACGTTTCCCAAGGAATATGTTTGCATAGGCCACCATGGGAAAATACACATTATATCAAGCAGTTGCGGAGTTTGATAGCGTCACATGTTCAGGAGAGTCAGGGTACGAGCCAGAGGGCATAAGCTTGACGTGGGATTCAAACTCTAGCTCAGTCTCTTTGCATCTGTGTGAGCATGAGTGGATGGTCGACATCTCTGTGCCTTAATTTCCCATCTATAAGGGCAGATGGTAGTTGTGCTGGAGGAGAACTTCAGAATGTGATCAATTTAGCACAGTGTCTGGAATAACAGACAATAAACTGTCTATTAGTCATCAATATCATCATTATTAAGAAAATAGACTAAATGTTCATTTCTGTTATTTCTAAGTAGAGACGTATGAGTGATTTTTTTTATTTTTGTCTTTCAGCAGCTTATCTGTATTTTCATAATTCCTTTAATAAACATGTATGAACTGATGATTTGCCACGGAAAGGGTGGCACGGGCCAGAAGCAGGAAGAGCACAGGCAGTGAGTGCGCTGGATGCCCAGGCTGTGGTGGTCATTACCTGTAGCTTCCTGTTCAGAGCACCTGTGTGGCAGGCTTCTCCCAGAGCTGCCTGCAAGGCGTGGGAGACCACATGGCGCATGCAGGCCTCGGGTGTCTGCTGCTCTTGGGCTGCCTGGATCTCCAGCAGCAGGGCACTGCACACGGAGGCAGAAACCAGCTCAGGGTCCACGAACAGAAACACCCTGGGGGACAGGAATGGAATGGAGGTGCTAGATGGATGGTCCCAAACCTCTGTAGCTCCCTCACTCCAGGTTATCTAAACGCCTTTAATAACAAAAGCATTTTCTAGTGGTTAATTCCCCCAAAAGGATAAGCGTCAAGGTCAAAAGCCAAAAGGCAGACAGAAGATGGAGAAGCAGGGACCACAGCAGGCAGGATGCACAGCTCTTGCAGAGGGGCAGCTATAGTCCCCCTCAACCAGTCTACTGATTCCATGTGGGGAAGCAGGCTATGTCCTGCATCTAATGAACGCCTGCTTCCTGGTCCTCAGCATCAGCATCCCTACCCTCTAGGGAGACCTTAACTGCACTCCCTTCTGGTACTGGAGCCCCAGACCCACACAGGCTCCATCTTTGCTCATCACCTTGATCACACCAGAAAACTGGCTTACCCTCTCTTTCCTACCTCAGGGTGCTGGGCCTTCTCTCTCCTCCAGCACTTGCTCCCCGGGTGCTCTTTTCCTTAGCATCCTTCCTCAACATAGCTCCCAAGTCTCTAGCCTACATAGTGCCACTCAGTGCTAAGTCCACAAACTTGCCTGCAGCAGAGAGAGGCACCGTCCACATCCCCTTGCTTATTCTTCTTCTTCCAAACATGGACCAGGGATACTCTCCCCCCTAATCTCAGGGCTGAGAACTCATGGATGGAAGCCCCTAGGGTTCAGTCCCTGCAGTGTGGGCATTCTGAAGCTATCTCTTGCTGCCTGGATTGGTTGGGCGTGGCTGCTTTGTGGCACAAAGCTGGGGAGGGGGAAGAGACACAAGAATGGAACAGCAGCATTTTCCTAGGCCATATGTTCCTTCTGAACAGAGACAGGGTCAATCTGGACCGAGCCAAAGAAGCAAGGCTAAGAAAACAATATAACTACCACCCTTAGAGCTGAAGTGCATGTCATTGCTGGGCCAGCGTGGAAGCTCTGTTAAGTGATGTTCTTTATCTAGCCTCCACTTTTGTCTTCCTGTCAGTGAAGAGTTGCCCAGCACCCAACACCTTGAGGGAGCAGAGGGCAGCAACCACTCCCAGGCCTCTTACCTCTCCTGGTAAGGGTATAGTTCACTTATCAGATTCTGCTCAGCGATGACAGTCCTCTGGTACAGCGTACCTGCAAACAAACCACTTTAGTGAGCCGGCCTCTGGGTCCCTCACTCCAATTCTCCACCCTTCCTGGAAGGAGCTGAGAGAATTGAGCATCTTTGGCATCCTGGGGAAAACAGCCTGATATTGAGTAGCATTGATACCCAGTGTGCTCTCACCTGGGACAGCCGTCTCTGTTTTCAGTCTTATGGCGCAGTCCAAGGCAACTGTAGAGTAGGGGGCCGGCAGGGTCAGCAGCCTGGTGCAGAAGGTGTAAGCTCTATGGTACAGATCTTCCGGGATGCCTGTGGCCTGGTGGGAGGGAGGGGTTGATGCTCTAGGTCTTGAAGGTCTAGGGTGGGATGGATTAGAGTAGGTGCGGAAGAAGGAGGGTTGGGACTGACGGGCAGACTGGCTCTGGGCTCTCCACATCCTTTGTTGGCAGGCGCTCTTCCCAGCATCTGAGAGACCTCCCTAAAACCCCACTCTCCACCTCAGCAAGACAGAAATCCATCCCTACATTCTCCGCAGATCAGTTCTCTCCCAGCCTTGATAGTGGAGCTAGGTCGAGCATTTCTGAGCATCTCCAGGCTTAAAAACGTGGACTCACTTCCCAAGTCTCTCCTTTCCTCCCCTCTGCCTTCTTCCTCACTGTGTTCCATTCCTCTGCCAGAGCCCAGCCTCATCCTCATCCCAGATGCTACAGTGACTCCCTACAGCCCACTACCAACTCCTTTAACCAAGAGTGTAAAACATTGTTTTTCTTATGTCCCACCTCTATGTGGAGATCACCAATTGTAAGAAATCGACCTCTCTGGCCCATTTTTAGTACTGTCTGCATTTAGAGCTCACCAAAGAGTCACGGACAAGCAGAAGGCATGAGGCCCCTCCCTTTCCTAGCTTGTCTTAGAACTCAGAGAGTTGGAAAAGAAGGCAGTTCCAAGCCCCTGGGTGGTCACTAGATAAGGCTTTGTGTCCTGGACCAATAAGATGGAGAGCTGGGAAAGGGACTATGCTAGAGGAGTGTGAAGATTCTAATCCTATGGGGAAAAGAGAGGAGAGATTTCTCAAGTCTGGGGACTTTACAAGCCTCTCATGCACCAAAATGCCATGCCGGCCATCTTGGCTTTTTCTTTAAGCTGGAGTCCTGTTATGGAGAACCGAGTTCTGACAACAGTTTTGCTTTCTCCAGTCTCTTGTATGTGTTGTTACAGAATGAAGAACTTGTTACTCACAATGACGATGCACAAATGAGCAACCCAAGGGCTCACCCACTGTCCAAGGCTCTCTATCCCTTCTCCACACTGTCTCAACTCTCCCATTGCCTGTCCAAATTATACCTCTGGGTAGAAAGGAAAGCAGGCAAGACCAGGCTCACGCTAGCAGAGATTAGATGCCAACTAGGAAGACGGGATGAGACCTTGTGACTTGAAGTTCTCATCATGTGGGTGCTGGAAATTGAACTGGGTCTTCTTACCCACTGAGCCATCTCTCCAACTCCAGTCACTCATATTTGATTACAGAATGAATGGCCTCTCATTCCCTTTGAGAATTGTGACTTTTCCTCCTGACAGTCCCCAGCCTCTTGTGAGTCACTTTGACCCCCAACCCCTCTCACCTTAGTGAGCACGGACATTAGAGTGAGCAGCAAGGGAATGATGACACGGCGCCCGTCCTCGCTTTCTGCCTGGAAAACAGGAGACCCTAGCATGGCGCTGGGCTGGGTGCTCCAGGGAGCACCACATCCTAGCTACGGATTGCGGTTAGGCTGGGGGTGGTGGGAGATGAGATGGAAGGCAGCAATATATTATGTTAAGCGGAGTGGCCTGCTGTGGAGAGGGGAGGAAGGGAGTAGGGTAGGGAGAAACAAGGATGTGGGAGCCCTCTGTGAGGGACGAGACAGACGGAGGAATCCTTGTGCAAGCGGTTAGGATAGGGAAGCTGCACAGACGCCACACAGGAGCCAAAGCTAATTGACAACTTGGAGCAGTGTTTCCCAAGCAGTAACATGCAGGGCATGGATAAGTTCAGTTGGCACAAAGATAAACCTTAATGGTTGCACACAAATAGGCAGAGGATATATATGTTTCTACCTAGCGATGTGGGTTTTCCATTTATGGCTATGTTATGGAGTTTCTTTTCGAAATACGTTAATTTAAGAAAAAGTGGGGGTGGATGAATAGAAAACAGTGCTGAGATAAAAATCAATGAAGAAAATGAGGCATATGGCTTACAAAGAAGCCGAGTTTGGGAGCACAGATCTGCACAGGTGAAGCCCCAACTTGAGGGGGCGCCTCTCTTCACCCCACCCCTGCTGAGTTCCTCAGGCTTGAGCACTCACCTTCTCCAGCTCTCTGAGCAGAATTCGGACCAGAATGGAGCTCTTTCCTGGGTTTCTCTCCACCTTCTTATGCAGAGACCATCTCCACATGCCTGGGCCGGGAGAAAGAGATCCGTCATGGCTGGGTGGGACCAGAGGGTCTTAGAGACTGTTCTTCTGAGCAGGACCCTGTTTCCTGAGTCCTAGAGTGTGACCAGCCAGCTACATCTGACCCTGTAGTAAGAGCTGACCCCAGATGCCTGTGGTGAGCTCCTCCTGTGGCCACCTGATCTCTAGCTCTTTCTAGGCAGTGAGCTGGCTTTCTAGGCCAGAAACAAGAGGAGAGGCACAAGAGCAGACAGAGGTGTATGTGTGAAGCATGGAGCAGTAATATGTGTAGGCCCAGAGCCCCAGCCGCCTTCTGAATGATTCTAGGTCCTAAAACAGAGTTTTGTTTGGAAGTGGAAGTGGGGAAGGTAACCAGGAAAGAAGGTAACAGAACCCATTCCTGTCTACAATATGGCAGCCCAGTCCCCGTCTACCTGAGACTTCATTTCTCTTGCAGCTTCAGTTACCCCACCACCAACTGTGGTCTTAACATATGAACCAGGAGGGTTGTATCAGGAAGCAGAGAAGCCTTCCAAGTCCACAAGCAGACCGCTAAGCTGGAAACCCCTCACCTAAGAACACGAGGATGGGCCCTTCCTGGAATGCCTGAGACAGAGCTGGAAGGACGGGATAGGGGCTGGGGGGTGAGGAGTGGCTGCTTCCTGCTCCAGCTCTTACCCTGATTGCTCTGGAGGGCTGGGTTTGGGGTGTTGAGCTCTCGCAGCACGGCCTGTACACTCCTCTGGAAGTCCAGCTCCACATCTGAAAGTGAGGGAACCTTGAGGTCAGGAGCTGTGCTGCTCAGTCCACCTGGCCTTAATGCTGCCCCAACCTTTATTCTCTGGAGAATAATCTCAGCCTTCCCATAAACCTCGCAGGGTGCCCAGTAGCAATCCATCAAGAGTTGGCAGCCAGCACATTGCTCTGAGCTGGAAGATAGTATTTCTGTGTTCTTCCTAAAACCAGAACTTTCCAAAGTGTAGAGAGACAGCAATCCAGGCCCCTCTTACCTGAGACTCCACTTTTTGTGGTTTCAACTATCCATCACCAACTGTGGTTTTAACATATTAAATGGGAATTATAGAAATAAATAATGTACGAGTTTTAAATTGTTTGTTGTTCAGAGGAGCATGGTAAAATCTCACATCCTCCTCCTCCATATGGCCTGAGACCTGAAATATCTTTCTTTTCAGAGTACATGTAATATACCACTTACTTATCCATTAGTCATTAGCAGCCATCTTGATTACCAGCTAAACTATCTTAGTATAGTAGTGCTTGTGTTCTAATAACTTAAAAAAAAATTGGTGTGTGTGGGCATATGCATGTGTATGTGTATAAAGTGTGTGGTCATATGTATATGTATATAAGTGTGTGGTCATACACATGTATATGTGTGTATAAGTATGTGGTCATATACATGTGGATGCATATATATATGTATATATACACATACATACATATATATATGGACATATGCACATGTATGTATGTATATGTGTGTTCAGATATGTGCACCCATGCACATGTGTATGGAGGTCAGAGGAGGAATTGAATGTCCTGCTTTATCATTCCCACTTTATCCCTGTGACTCATCCAGGATTCCCTTGAAGTGTTGTTGGAGATATAGTTCCAAGAAATGATAACGTCCAAAATCTAGATTCCCTTCAAATGATGACCTGCAAGCCTCTAACCTCAGATTCTCTCAGATTCCCTTTACATTAGTCACATAAGACAGTTTAAGACATAAATTCTTTCCTCAATGTGTGATTTTATTTTATTATTGTGTGTACGTGTGCATGTGTATAGCTGTGTATGTGTGTGAGTGTAGCCACATATGTGTCATGTGGGCATGTGGGTCAGAGAACAACCTCCCTGTTATCTGTTCCAAGCTTCCATTATGGCTTCTGGAGATGAACTAAGATCACCAGGCCTTCAAGCTCTTCTATGGACTGAGCCATCTCTCCAGCCTAGGTCTCGAGACTTTTGGTCCCTAGATAGATAGGGTCTACACCCTTGTTCAGCATGGACAAGTCATAGAAGACACATTTTGGGGGACATCTACGACCCTTAAGAAACCCTTACAATTGGGGGATCAAAGTCTGAGGGAGAGAGATGAGGCAGAGTAGAAAGACAGAGGAAAATGATGGAGATCTGAGGGGGGCGGAGCCCTCATCCCAAAGTCTACTTGGAGCTGAGAAGCAAGAATCTCCTGTCAACAGCAGTACCATCAACTGAAAAGCTATCCACACACACCGATATTCCTTTCTTATACAGACCCTTCTGTTAAAACAGCAATGGTCCAGGCTCAGGACCTGGATATATTTGACCTAGGGTGAGCTTTACTCCTGTCTCCAGCCGTAGTCTGAGAGTCTCAAACAAGAGCTTTGTCTACAGGTAAAGAGTCCTAATCCCTGTGACCCAGACAGTGTTAATATCAGTTGATCACATTAATTGTAGCCCTTCAGGAGCGCCTCAGGACCCACCTGGTGAGTGCATTCAGCTTCCTTAGTCACCATGAGGACAATAGCTTCGAAGCCCCCAAAACTCTATATTTGGCTATGGTAAAGACAGTGGGGTGGGAGTGTTTTGGAGAATTCCAAACCCATGCTCCAGGGGGTATCTTGTCTTTCTTTCTGAGTGCCGCTTTCTTGTAGATCACTATAAAACATCTCTATTAAATATTAACTCTGTTTTTAAAAAAGGATTTATTTATTTATTAATTTATTATATATAAGTACACTGTAGCTGTCTCCAGACACCAGAAGAGGGCATCAGATCCCATTACAGATGGTTGTGAGCCACCATGTGGTTGCTGGGATTTGAACTCAGGACCTCTGGAAGAACAGTCCGTGCTCTTAATCTCTGAGCTATCTCTCCAGCCCAACTCTGTTTTTTTGTTTTGTTTTTTTTTTTTAATCATACAAATACTGTTCCTGGTAGTGACAGCAACGTTGCTTTACTTACGCTGTCCCAGATGGTGTCAGTGACCTTGCCCCACTCAGTCGTAGGCTCCACCCTGGCCTCTGTCCTGACTCTGGCTTGTACATCCAAGTTTCATCAAGAAGGTTGGCTAGTCAGCTCAGAGAGATCCCCACCCTTATATGCTTCTTGATACCTTTGGCCTGCCTCAGTCCTCACTCTGCCCCTAGGCTGGTATCCCAGGTGTCTTCGTGTCCTCGGAGTTGAGTCTCCACTGCCAGTCATGAATAAAGTGTTCCATGCCATTGTGACAAGTGTCAGGGTAAATCTTTTTTCCTTAATGAGGGTGTGTTGATGCGGCAGGGGAGTGATGATGAAGAATATGTAAGTGACTTAGTGAAGTGAGGCAGCCTGGAAAATGTGTCTCCCTGGCCTCGCTGTGAGGCTCTGTGCTTGCAGACACCAGTACAGAGCACGACAGTGCTTTTCCCAGCGGCTCCCAGGAAGACCTACTCTGAGGACAAATTTTGGTTCTAGGTTCCACCAGCAGTACTACACTGTGGAACTGTTCTCTGGATTCCTCCCCAATTAAGACACGCACGCATGCATGCACCATCCCCCAGCAAGCCAACCTCTCCTTCTTGCTTTCTGCCTCCTGTCTGTTTCACAGGTGTTTCCTTGAACAAATCCTTACACATCCTGGTTGTTCACTCCTTGGAGGATCTAGACGAGGATGGGAAGTCTGGGAAGCGCTCCCCACAAGGGCAGATTTCCAACAACCAAGAGTGTTTCTATACACAAGTAATTTGTCTTCTTGAGTCACCAGACAACACAAACGACATACCTCAGGGCTTCCCTTTATGACTTGGCTGCCAAGAAAGTTGCAGCTGAGTTAGAGTCCAGTCCCAAACATCAGCCGGTGTCAAGGGGCCGGGACCTCACTTCCTGCTTCCTCTTTGCTGCCTCTGCTTTGTGTTTTACTAAGTGCACACCTTAATTGTCTCTAATTCCTTTAGAAGGATAGAGGCTACATATGTAAACATCACGGATGGTAGGTAGCTCCAGTTAAGCCATTAAGGCTGAGGTATCCTGCACTCTGCTGGTCATCAGGCAGCCCCACTAAGTGGCTATGAGGCACCCACATTCTCCAGAGTGTGATCATTGCCATCTCTGAAGTCCCCCACTTTCCTCCCAACTCTCACTCATCCCTGAGAGGCAGTTGTCACTGTCCAGGCCCGATTCCCAGCTTCCCCAAATCTGAAGGTTCGCAGAACGTGACAGCCATGTCTACCCACTTAGACACTCTGCTGAGCAGGGCCCCATCTCTCCAAATTAGCCAGGAAGTCACTTAGTCTGGCATGACGAGTGCTCCAACCTGCCCTCTCATCTACCATCTCTACCTCACATAAAGATTTAATGAAGATATTTAATGAACGTAATGCTAGGTGAATCATTAGTAAATTCATTGTCTTTCTCCCTCCCCCTTCCCTCCCTCCCCCTTCCCTCCCTCCCTCTCCTTCCTTCTCTATGCCCTTTCATTTTTTGCTTCTCCTTTCTTCCTTCCCCTCCCTCCTTTCTCCTTCCCTGCTGTGTTCTTTCTTTCCATGGCCCTCTCCTGACTTCTCTCCCTTGAACTTTTAGTCCTTCTTTTATCCCCCCTCCCTTCTCTCTCCCTCCCTCCTTTCTTCCCTTTCTTCTGTTCCCCCTTTGTCCTTTGACTACATGAAAAGATTTAAACCAGTGATAATTCGGATCTGTCTCTGCCTCTGCCCATCCCCCATGTTTCAGAGAAAAAGAGAAGTTGCCAGTCGGTCTTGGAGACAATCTCAAACAAATGCTGTTTTTTGAAAGCTAGGACAGAGTCATGCTTTGGCCCTCTGCTAACTTGCTGACGTGGTCTGCTCAGGCTTGTGTTGTATTGTGGGAAGCCACATGTGCCGTTGCAAAGTGGCACAGGCTTCTGCTGGCCACCACGCATACATAGGCAGGAAAGTTTTTTGCCAAGATGAAGTTTTGAGAATTGACCAAAATTGACCAATCAGAAGAGAGAGAAATTGACCAATCAGAAAAGAGAGAAAGTAACCAATCAGATAAGAGAGAAAGTAACCAATCAGATGTAAGAATGCAAATGAGGTTGTAAGTATCAACCAAACACAACACAATCCGGGTGTGAGACACGCCTCTCCTAGGCCTATATAAAGCAGCACCAGGGCTGGGCTAAGGGTCCTTTCGCCTCTGCAATCAAGCTCTCCCAATAAACGCGTGCAGAAGGATCCTGTTGCAGCGTCGTTCTTGCTGGTCGAGTCGGACGACGCGCAAGAAGTGGTGCCGAGAACCCGGGACGAAACATCTTCAGGCACGAGCGAAGACCCCCTGCTACAGGGAGGATTCAGAACTGCATCACGGGGAAGGAGCGGTTAATAAAGGTTCCCGTAAAACAGGCTGCTGAGAAGGATCCGGCGTGGGTTCAGAACTCTTCAGCTGGGGAGCGGTGTTAATAAAGTGTTCCTGCAAAACAGGCTGCTGAGAAGGATTCGACCGCAAGGATTCAGAACTCTTCAGCTGAGGAACAGTGGTACCGGTAAGTATAAAGAAATTAAGGTAAGTCTCTGAGAGGTATGCTTTCTTACGCAGTAGGTGTAGGAGTACCAGGAAGGCATATCAGAAACAGAGAGAAAGGAAAAAGAAGACGCGCGCAGAAAAATAAGTAACTTAAGAAATATAAAAAAAAAAAAGAGAAAAAGAAAGGAAGCTAAAAATAAAGATACAAAGGATAATATAAAATATAAAGATACAAAGGATAATATAAAGATATAAAGGATAATATAAAAAATGAAGAACAAAAAATTAAGTCAATTTACCCTCCTCTCGAGGACTTTGACTAAAGAGGCAGCCTTCATCAAAGGCTTAATGATAGCTCTCAGGGAAAGAGGAGTAACTATTAGAAGCAGCCACTGTGCAGAATTCCCAGAAGAAAGAGAAAAAAGGAAAATAAGCTATTTCAGAGCCCTCCTAGGGACATAAGGAAAATGGGAGACGTCCTGCTTCCTCTCTGACTCCTATGGAGAGATTCTTAGCTCTGGTTAGGATATCTGTGTCCCTTTGAGCTGTCTATTGTCTGTTTTTGGTGCACCAAATTGTCTATATGTTTGTCAATTCATGTTTGGATGATTGAATGATTGTTGTTCTGTGTTTCATGTTGAAAAATAATAAAAAGCAGTCTCAGTCTGCACAGCAAAAATTGACAAGTTAGCTGCATGGTGGCTGGGAGTCAAGTACAGCTGAAAAAGCCCTGTTGAGGGCCGATTGCAAATGGAGCTTTTAAAGGGGCAGGCAGCCTTTTGCTTGTAACAGAAAGTTAGCTTAAAATTGGAAATTCAAGTTTAGTTATTCTAAACAACATAAGAAAACAGGTGATATGCAAAAGCAGTGTACAAAGGGTGGAAAGAGTAGGTTTGAAAAGAAAGTACATATCTTTACAAATAAGAAGGAAAAACCTTTCAAGGTATAATGGATACAGGAGCAGATAAAAGCATTATATTTAGTAATTGGTGGCCTGCTTCTTGGCCTGTTAATCAATCATCACATAGCTTACAAGGATTAGGATATGAGGCTACCCCAACTATAAGTGCAAAATCCTTACAATGGAAAGATAAAGAAGGAAGGACAGGGCTTTTTCAACCTTATGTACTCCCTTTACCTGTAAACTTATGGGGAAGAGATGTGATGTCAGCCATGAACTTTATACTGACTAATGATTATTCTCAGAAAAGCAAGGAAATGATGAAAGGAATGGGATATATACCTGGACTAGGTCTAGGAAAAAGTTTACAAGGTAGAATTTCACCAGTTAAAGCCACAGTAAAAGCAGATAAGAAAGGGCTGGGTTTTTTCTAGGGCCCGCTGAGGAGCCTTTGCCCATTCCATGGTGTACAGAGGACACGGTGTGGGTGCCTCAGTGGTCTTTATCCTCTGAGAAATTAAAAGCAGCTAAAGAATTAGTACAAGAACAATTAGACTTGGGACATGTAGAACCCACACAATCACCCTGGAACACCCCTATTTTTGTTGTAAAGAAAAAGTCAGGTAAATGGAGATTGTTACATGACCTCAGAGCCATTAATGCACAAATGCAAGTTATGGGTCCTGTACAAAGAGGACTTCCCCTACTTTCAGCTCTACCTAAGGATTGGAAAATTATAGTAGTAGATATTAAGGATTGTTTCTTTTCCATTCCATTAAACAAGAAAGATAAACCTAGATTTGCATTTACCCTACCTTCTGTTAATCATATGGAGCCTGATAAAAGGTATCAATGGCGAGTGTTACCCCAAGGAATGGCAAATAGCCCTACCATATGTCAAATATATGTAGGAAAAGCTTTACAACCAGTCAGAGATGGTTTCCCCTCCTTAAAAATTTGTCATTATATGGACAACATTGTGATTTGTGGACCTGAAGAAGAAAGTATACAGCGAGCTTATGGCTTTCTTAATGAAACTTTAAAAAATAATGGCTTGATTATTGCACCAGAAAAGGTGCAGCAGTCTAATGTTAGTCAATTTTTAGGAGCCACTATTACTTTACAGTGTGTTACCCCACAAAAGATTAGTATAAGAAAAGATCATCTAAAGACATTAAATGATTTTCAAAAATTATTAGGAGATATAAATTGGATTCGACCTTATTTAAGGATCCCTACTTCGGAATTAAAACCTCTATTTCAAATTTTAGAAGGTGAATCACATATTACCTCATTGAGACAATTAACACCTGAGGCTTCTGATGTTCTTAGGAAGGTAGAAGAAGCAATCCAAACAGCACAGCTAAATCATATAAATGAGCAAAAACCTTTTTGCCTATGCATATTACGAACCATAAACTTGCCAACTGCTGTATTATGGCAAGATGGTCCTCTAGTATGGATACATCCACATATATCCCCTAATAAGACTATAGAGCATTATCCCACCATGGTGGCAAATATGGCCCACAAAGGTATAAAAAGTTCAATTACTCACTTTGGAAAAATGCCGGATAGCATAATTGTCCCCTATACTGCTGCACAAATGCAAACATTGTGTGCGACTATAGATGAATGGGCTATTCTTAGATGCAGTTATTCTGGTTTAATTGATAATCATTATCCTAAACATCCTTTATTACATTTTCTGTTATTACATCCAGTTATATTTCCAAAGGTAACGGCTAACACTCCTATAAAGGGAGCCATTGATATTTATACAGATGGATCCAAAACAGGAATTGGAAGTTATGTGATTAATGAAAAGGCTGTAAGGTTGCAATTTACACCAGGAGCCCCTCAATTGGTAGAATGTTTGGTGGTTTTGGAAGTCTTTAAAAGATTTCTTATGCCCATAAATATTATCTCTGATTCTGTTTATGTGGTTAATGCTGTACTAATGTTAGAGACTGTTGGAAATTTTAAGCAGTCTAGTCCAGTAACTGAAACTTTGATGAAAATACAAAATTGTATTTTGATGCGTGAGCATCCCTTTTATATTCAACATATTAGAGCACATACATCATTACCTGGACCTATGGTTAAGGGTAATGCAATTGCTGATTCAGCCACCAGAGATACGGTTTTCCTATCACAAAATTCTATAGAAAGTGCAAAAAATTTTCATCAACTTTATCATGTCCCTGCTTCTACATTACGACAAAAGTTTAAGCTCACACGAACAGAAGCTCGAGATATTGTCCTCCAGTGTGGTAGGTGTGTAGAATTCATTAATGCACCTTCCGTGGGCGTTAATCCTCGCGGATTGCGACCCCTAGATGTTTGGCAAATGGACGTCACGCATACCCCAGCTTTTGGGAAATTACAATATGTACATGTGTCCATCGATACCAGTTCTGGTGTCCTACATGCCTCTCCCTTGTCAGGGGAAAAAGCAGTTCATGTCATATCTCACTGCTTAGAGGCTTGGGCTGCATGGGGTAAGCCCCTAGTGCTAAAGACAGATAATGGTCCTGCATATACTTCTTCTAAATTTAGCCAATTTTGCAAACAAATGCAAGTGAAACATATTACTGGACTGCCCTATAATCCACAGGGCCAAGGCATCATTGAGAGAGCTCATCGTACTTTGAAACAATATTTGCAAAAACAGAAAGGGGGAATAGAGGCTATGACGCCAAAGATGGCTCTATCCCTTACAATATTTACTCTTAATTTTTTAAAATTGGATGATGCTGGAAGATCACCAGCCGAAAGGCACGGACAATGGCCTCAATCGCCCAATGAAATGGTCAAATGGAAAAATGTCCTTGATAATAAATGGTATGGCCCGGATCCTATCTTAATCAGATCCCGGGGAGCTATTTGTGTTTTTCCACAGGGTGAAGAAAATCCACTTTGGGTCCCGATGCGACTGACAAGGACCGTGAAAGAGCAAGATGAATCCCAAGATGATCCTGTTATTCCTGCTCCTGATAATTGAGACCGGGATAAGTATACCTTTGTGGGCCATAGTAAGATCATGGCCAGTACCTTTACCGGTACATTCCAATTCTTCCACCTTGCCTTTGTTTTATGCAACAGAATGTTTTCTGGATGCGCCTTGTGCACGACAAACTCCTCAAGAGCCACGGGTGTATAATAGTACGAGTTTTCATTTAAATTATACACTATGCTTTGTGCATGATGTGGATAGACCTTTTACACCCTGTATATTTTTAAAGAAAAAGGTTATCTCTAATTGGGCAGATCCCATTATCCAAAATAAAGTGAGCTCTGAAGTGTTACTTAATGCTTTAACGCAAGTCGTCCAAGGAGAGCAATTAGGATCAGGTGATGTTGGAAATAATATAACTTCACCTATAAACATCACCACTATTATGATAAAGGGAAAGGTGACTATTCCCAAAAGATCACGATGACCTGTTGGCAATGCTACTGCCAAACGCAGCGTGCCCTGGTGTCATCCGGACCTCACATTTCCTATAGTTTTTTCACATTGTCAATCAAAAATTTTTCCTCGAAAAGAAATAGCAAAGGATTTTGCTTTGTCACCTCCTTTGGATTTTTCTGTAATGAATGATAAGGAAGATGCTACAGGAAAAGAAAATATTTGGCCATATTACCAATGGATTTTAAGTAATGAGGCAGGTGCTAGTACCAGTCTGTCAGCCTTTGCACTGCTGACTGGCACCTTTCATGAGATACTGAATGTTTCTGCCACACTTTCCAATACCTCTGCTCATTTAGATAATGTGACAACTAATAGAGTTATCAGAAATATGACTACCTCTCCAGTAGAAGTTTGTGTTAGTCCTCCATTTTTCTTTATATTGGCTGAATTTCAAAATGATACAGAATGGTTAGATTGTACAAATATCACTTGTTTTTTGACGCAATGCTGGATGGAACCAAATCCTTAGCCTTAGTGGTACAGCTACCAATCTTGGTCCCTGTACCTGTTGAGGCAGATCCAGAGAAGTTCCCAATAATGAGTCTAATTAGACAGAAGAGAGATTTTGGAATCACAGCTGCCATTGTCACTGCCATTGTAGTGTCTGCAGCATCAGCGGTTACCGCAGGAATTGCTATGGCCAATCAAGTTAATAGTGCTGATACCATAAGTCAGATAGCAGAAAAAACATCTGAGGCATTGCTCACTCTGCAAAGGGTGGATTCTCATATCGCCTCAGGATTAATGTTAGTGAATCAGAGAGTGGATATTTTACAGCATAACATGGAACAGATGATGGATGTCATTCAAATGAGTTGTGTGGCATCCACTCTGCATGTATGCATTACTCCCAATAGGTATATTAATAATTCTTTTATTAAAAGTACAGACCTATCGAATTATCTGAAGGGAAACTGGTCGCAGGAGCTGGACAGGCTGCAGAAGAGGCTGCAGATACAGATCCTGAACCTTAATGGAACCAGAGTGGAACCTGTGACCTTTGGAGACTTTACCTCTTGGCTTTCCTCTGCTTTCTCTTACTTTAAGGAATGGGTGGGAGTGATTTTGTTTGGTGCTGCCATATGCTGTGGACTGGCGCTCATGCTCTGGTTGGTATGCAAATTTAGAACACAACAAAAACGTGACAAGGTGATTATAACTCAGGCACTATTGGCTATTGAAAACGGCGCCTCCCCCAAAGTTTGGTTATCTATGCTCAAGAATTAGTCAGCATCTGAGTTCTCTGCTCTTGCACATGAGAGAGACTCAACAATCATTGATCAGCCCTTGCACATTGATGCATACGACAGGGTGATCATGATTTCCCCACTAATTCATTTTTTGGCTGGCCTCTTTTGCAGAGTTCGCCCTAGGTCATTTAGCAGTTACTGTCACACAGCACTGGGGTATCCAGAGACGGGCAACTTTCCTCATGCACAGGCCAACCTAAGGCACGGGGCCCGGTGGCGATAGGGTTACCCTACGACGGGAAAAGACTGTGACATTGGAGGAACGACCTAAAACAGGAGCCACAGCAGATGGACATAATTGCACAGGCCTAGTCCAGCCTCATTTTATTAAAACAGAAAGGGGGAGATGTGGGAAGCCACATGTGCCGTTGCAAAGTGGCACAGGCTTCTGCTGGCCACCACGCATACATAGGCAGGAAAGTTTTTTGCCAAGATGAAGTTTTGAGAATTGACCAAAATTGACCAATCAGAAGAGAGAGAAATTGACCAATCAGAAAAGAGAGAAAGTAACCAATCAGATAAGAGAGAAAGTAACCAATCAGATGTAAGAATGCAAATGAGGTTGTAAGTATCAACCAAACACAACACAATCCGGGTGTGAGACACGCCTCTCCTAGGCCTATATAAAGCAGCACCAGGGCTGGGCTAAGGGTCCTTTCGCCTCTGCAATCAAGCTCTCCCAATAAACGCGTGCAGAAGGATCCTGTTGCAGCGTCGTTCTTGCTGGTCGAGTCGGACGACGCGCAAGATTGTATTTTCTGAAAACTGACTTAGGAATCAGGAAGTTTGTCTAAAAATGTATATGCCTGGCATCTCTTGCAAGTCTGAAAATCCATGGACGCTTTTGTGAGTCCTTCTGATGGGGATGATGGGCAGGCACCGGGAAACAGCAGGCTCAGGATTCAGCATGTCTTCTCTGCTTTTTCCCCACCCACCTTTCCTGTCTTCACTGGCTTCCATTCCTTGCCTGACCGTGGAGACCCCAGTTATCTAACTGAGCTGACCTGGGTTGTCCAAAAGGAGACCGAGTGAAAGGTAATATTCTCCTTTCAAGGAGGTGAGACTTCTTAAGACCAGGAGGAAAAAAGTGTTACAGAGTCTCAGGGAAAAGGCACCGGAGCACCAAGCACTGTGTCTTTGGATGCCACATAGAAACCTTCTGAACCAACTTTGCCCAGAGCACAGAAATGTCCTGCAAAGAAGCCTCCATCTCCTTTAGGCCATACAACATGGTTGGCCACTTCAGGAGGCCCCAGCCAAAAGGAAGGCCCATCACTGACTCTCCCCAGGGTCCAGGCCTTGTAAGTCCCGCTCCACAGGGGAAGGACACACTCCTGATCTTGGTGTTGCTAGATACTACAAGTATACATTTTATAATAATAATAATAATAATTATTATTATTATTATTATTATTATTATTTTGGATTTTTCAAGACAGAGTTTCTCTGTGTAGCCTTTGCTGTCTTGGAAGTCATTCTGTAGACCAGGCTAGCCTCAAACTCACAGAGATCTGCCTCCCAAGTGCTGAAATTAAAGGTGTGCACGATCACCACCTGGTAAAATTAGGTATGATTAATATTTCAACACAATGCTAACTGTTCATCAAATCAAGGTAGACAGGAAGACTACATTTCCCAGACTCCCTTGTGGTTAGAGAAGAGCAGCACAACAAATTCTGACCAATGGAATGTAATAGAAGTGAAGCCTGTCATTTGCAGGGCTGACCCTAGAATTTCACACCTTGTACCCATACCGTCCCCACTGAGCCCTGGAAGATGGTGCCACAAGATTGTATCCTCAGATACCAGAAGACTGCTTAGAGCCCAGACTGGACTGTGATTACATGTAAAGTGAGTATTGCTGTGCTATTCTGAGATGTGGGGTCATTTGTTACATCAGCTAGAATTCCTTGACTGACTCATAGATGTACAAACTATTTCTTCACTGAGCAGCCAGGCCTTCTGGACACACCCTCCCCCAACCCTACACACTGACCTGAGCTCTCCATGGAGTCTGTCCTGTATGGGGGAGGATGTGGTCGTCTCAAGCAGCAGAGTGGAACGTAGAATGGTGGTTTCTACACAGAGATTGTTCTGCAAAATAAGAGGCAGCCTGTTAGTGTGCATAGGAAAGTGCAGGTGTACATCCAGGATCCCTGCCGGCCAGCCGCAGCTGCAAACTCCAAGCCGGAGACACAGGGCAGCTACCTAAGCATTCTAAACAGTAAATAGTATCAGGAAGAGGGCAGAAGGGAAACAGAACTCAAGGAAGAATGATCTAGTAATGAGATTTCTGCTTTCCCCCTTCTTCCATAACCAGCCTGGCATGACGCTAGCCCAGCAGTCTAAGAAAAGAGTTAAAGGTTGGGGGTGGGGTGAGGGTGGGGTACCTGAGAGATGACTCAGGAGTTAAAAGTCTGTACTGCTTTCTCACAGGACCAGAGTTCAGTTCTGGCATCCATAGTGGACAACTCACAACCACCTGTAACAGGTCAGGCTCCAGGGAATCCAATGGGCTTGCCCCATGGGTGTCTGCACTCTCATGCATGCACACAACCCTCCCCCACCCCCAGCTTAAAAAGAAAAAGCCTCTGTTTCTGTCTGAGCTGCAGAAAAGACCTCTTTAAACTTGGGAGATGGGAAACTCCCTCTCACTCTTTCATTTTCTGCCATAGCCCCAGGGACTCAGGCAACGTTTAGAGCAGTGATACTGGACATGGTGGCTTGAAGATGCCAAGGAATCAGAATAAGGGAAGCACATCTCTCTAAGCCCAGAGTTCATGATCCTGAGAGCTGAAGAGGAATCTGTTACCATTCCTGTCTGTCAGAGGAACAACAACAACACAGAACAAACTACAAGAGTATTAATAAAATGTCAGATCTCGAGATGCAACAATAACTACATTAAATGTAAATGGCCTAAATTCACCAAGAGATGATTGCCAGAATGGGTAGCATGAAGAAAAGGGTTGGGGTTGCTTATTTGTTTTCAGATAGAATCTCACTGAGGAGCTCTGACTGACTCCAAGTTAATTATGTATTCCAGGCTGACATCAAACTTGCAGCAATCCTCCTGCCTCTGCTTCCCAAGTGCAGTGATTGGTAGAGTGTACCACCAAGCCTGCCTTGCATGACATAAAGGTAAGCAGAGTTAATTATATGCTGTCTACAACAAAGTTTAAACAATAGTGTAAATAAGCTAGTCACAAACAAAAAGATATACCATGAAAATACGAAGAAAATTAAAGTTAAGGAGTCTAGGTGGCTATATGAATGTAAAACAAAGTACATATCAGAAGAAGAAATTTACTGGGAATAAAGAGGGACATTATAAAATGATAAAGACTCAATTCATGAGGAACATGCATATAGTTGTGTGTGTGTGTGTGTGTGTATACCTGTGTGGCTTCAAAATTCATAAAAGAATACCTAATAAAATTAAAGCATAAGTGGAAAATCTACTATTATAGTTGGAAATGTCAGCTTGTCTGTCTCAGTAACTGATAGTCAAGAAGAAAAATCAGGGCTGGTGAGATGGCTCAGTGGGTAAGAGCACCCGACTGCTCTTCCAAAGGTCCAAAGTTCAAATCCCAGCAACCACATGGTGGCTCACAACCATCTGCAATGAGATCTGACTCCCTCTTCTGGAGTGTCTGAAGACAGCTACAGTGTACTTATATATAATAAAAATAAATAAATAAATAAATAAATTTATAAAAAAAAAGAAGAAGAAGAAAAATCAACAGAAATGTAGAGATATTGGAGTGGAGAGATGGTTCAGTGGTTAAGAACACTGACTGCTCTTGCAGAGGACCTGGGTTCAATTCCCAGCACCTACATATCAACTCATAATGTCTGTAACCTCAGTTACATGAGCACAAGGCATACATGTGGTGTATATGTATAACATACAAGAAAAACACCTATACACATAAAATGAAGAAATCTTAAAAATAAGGTAAAATTAAAATGCATATCTTCAAGAAAGATAATAGAGACACCAAATAACATTAAATAACAGTACCAATCAACTGAATTTAATTAACATCTATAGAATCTTATAGACAATAACCACTGTATGAAAATTATTTTAAAATGTACATACTATGTCCAGCAGGATAGGTCACGAACAGGTTGTACAAACCTTAACACACTTAAGATAATAAAACAATACAAAATAAGTTCACAGACCCTAATAATAGTAAACCTAAAATAAAAACCATGAATATAACTTTTGAAAAGTCTTCAAACATATAAAGAAACGTATTTCTTTTAAAATGTTTTCTAAAGGTTTATTTGTATGGAGAGAGGGAAGGAGGGTTGTGTACCTGAGTTCAATGCCTATAGAATCCAGAAAAGATATCAGATCCCTTGGAGTTGGAGTTTTCGGTGGTTGTGAACCACCCAGTGAGGGTGCTGAGAAAGAGACATGGGTTCTTTGCAAGAACAGTAAGTAGCTGCTGAGCCATCCCCTAGCCTAGCATCTCTCTCTAAATCATGCATGGACTTAGAAAACAGAGTACAAGGGAACATTTTCCAGCCCATTTCAGAAGGCTCTTATCAACCAAAACCAAACAAGAATAGTACCAGAAGAAGAAGAAGGAGAAGGAGGAGGAGGAGGAGGAGGAGAAGGAAGAGGATGAGAAGGAAGAGGATGAGAAGGAAGAAGAGGATGACAGGAAGAAAAGAAACAATATCTTTTATGCATTTATATGAAAAAATCTTCAACAAAGTATTAGCAATATATGGACAGTAATACACAATGGCTTGATGAATTTATCCCAGGCATGAAATACTAATTCGATATTTGAAAACCAATCAATGTAAATCTACTATGGTGAAGACTAAAAATAATCACATAATCCTATCACTTGATAGCATTTGACAATCTCAGTGGTCATGGACGACAAAAGCTCATGGAGGATTAGGAGCCGGGGGATTTTATTACTATGATAAAGATCATCCAATAGCACAGGACAGAAGTGAGGTGTCTGTCTGCTGCTACCATTGTTAGCCAACTTGACATTAGAAATCCATGCCAGTGTAATATGGAGGAAAACAGCCACACACACCAGATTGCTGCATTGTCGAAGGAACTCCCGAGCTAAAGCCAGTCTAGGGTATACGTATTGGAAGGAGGAGATAACCCTGAAAATAAATGACTATCTGCAGACATTGTGTTACTTACTTAAAATAACTGATATCATACAAATCATTGTAAGTTAAAAAACCTTAGAACAAACAAAATGAATTCTCTCTCTCTCTCTCTCTCTCTCTCTCTCTCTCTCTCTCTCTCTCTCTCTTAGGGTGAACAGAATGGCTAAGTAGGTAAAAGTACTTGTGGCCAAACCAATGACCAGAATTTAGTTCCCAAACCCCACATGGTGGAAGAAATTTCATTCCTGTAGGTTGTCCTCTGACCTTCATATACATGCACAATGCACATGTAAACATTCAAATAAATGTAATAAAAACACTTTTAAAACATCCCTTACAACTAGTGAATAATTTAGGTAGGGGCACAAGAAACAAGGTCACATCACACACCACCAGACATATCTTTATATACTACGAATGAGCAATTGGAACCCCTAATTTAAAACATATGATCCTTTGAAACAGCATCAAAATTAACAAAGAAACGCCAGGGTATAAATCTAACAAAACATGTGGAACCTGTAGATAAGAATGCTAATGAAATAATAAGACATACATAAATAAAGAGGCCTGTTAGGCTCACAGTTTGGAAGATCTCTTAAGATGTGAGCCTCCCCAGGTTGATGTATGGATGAATGAATCCTAACAAAAATGTCAGCAGAATTTTTTTTTATAGCTACATATACATAGAAGCTGAGATTTATAGGGACAGGCAAAGAAATTGAGGTAGCCAAATAATATGGGGAAAGAATGTTGTTGGTGGGGACTCATTCTTTATTTTTCTTCATTTTAAGAATGACCACAAAGATATTAGTGAAAGACCAGACACATTATTTCAGATTTTCACAGTTGAGTGCTTATAGCCGGGCCCCTCTTCTAGTTCACTCTCTCTGCTTCATGCATGTGGTTAAGGATGTAAGCTTTCTGATCCTGCTACCATGCCTCCCCACCGAGGTAGACTGACTCTTATCCCCCCCTGGAACCTTAAGCCCAATAAACTCTCTTTTCCCTAAGTTGCTTTTGGTCATGGTGTTTTATCACAGCAACAGAAAAGTAAGTAATACAGTAGGGAAAGGTGCTTGCAGACAAACCTGCCCACCCATGTCTAATCCCCAGAGCCCACAAGATGGAAGAAGAGAATCAACTCAGCCCACAACTTATCCTCTGCTCGCCACAGACACACTGTGGTCCACATGCATACATATATGGATACAATAAATAATAAAATGTAATTTAAAAAAATCTTCATGTCTGTCTCCCTCTCTGAGTGTTAGGAACTGCTAAACTAAGTTCCAGCCAGCCAAAGCTACATAATGAGACCCTGTCTCAAAATAAAATAAAATAAAATAAAATAAAATAAAATAAAATAAAATAAAATAAAATAAAATAAAATTCTATGGTCTGGGCACGGTGGACACTTGTAGCACTAGCTGCTCAAGAGGCTAAGATAGGAGAGGAGGCTCGTGTGACCTAGGAGTTCAAGGTCAGCCTGGACAACAGAGCAAGACTTTGCTTCAGATACAAAAACAAACAACAGCTGAGCAGTGGTGGTGCATGCTTTAATCCCAGCACTCAGGAGGCAGAGGTAGGTGGATCCCTGAGTTCAAAACCATCCTGGTCTACAAGTCAAGTTCAAGGACAGCCAGAATTACACATAGAAACCATGTCTTTAATAAAACAAAAACAAAAATAGAAACAAACAAACAAAAAACAAAGAAGGCATTGACATTGGAATGTATTGTGAAAAAGTCAAGCATAAAAACTTAGCCATGATGTTTGGGGAGTTCCTGTATGAGGGAAGGGGATATGATTCATTGATGGCAGATTATCAGAGCCATGTTGAGGACGGTAAATGAGCAGCTAGGCACAGGGAAGACTTAGGTTTTGACACCACACCCTCAGTGTGGAGGCAAAGAGAAGCTTCCTACATGAGAGGCAGGAGGTCAGGTTTCCATGATCTCCCTCTTATCCATGTGGATGCTGGGAACAACCATACCTTAATATAACCCTCTGCCCAGCAGTTCCAACCTGCATCATCTCTTGCTGTGCTGTGGCAGTTCCCTGACAGGTCTCCCAGCCCCCATTCTTGCCCTAGTAGTCCTTTGATTAAAGCCCCTGTGCATTCTTTTTGATCTTTCTGTAAGTCCCACTCACCTTGTCCTACCTGAAGGCTGCCTGATATGGCCCCAGTGCATGTCTCCGCATCCTCTCTCTTGTCTCACATCACCAGATTCTCACCTATTGGGTTGTTCCCACTTGCCAAACTCTGTCTTTCTTCAGGGCCCTTGCACACTTCTGCCTGGAGCATCTACCCTCCAGTTTCTCCCACAACTGGCTCCCTCTCAATGTTCTAGCCTCATTTTAAAGATTTTTAAAATATATGTGCATTTGTGTGTGCCTGAATGAATTTAGTTGTATCACATCTGTGTAGATGCCTGAGGAGATCAGATCTTCACCAGTTGGAGTTACAGGCAGTTGTAAGTCACTAGGTATAGGTGCTAGGGACCAAACTTGGGTCATCCACAGGAGTAACAACTGTTTTTAACCTCCAGGCCATCTCTCAGGACTCATTTTAAAGGTCACTTCCTCAAAGAGCTATTTTCTGAAGTCCCATGCAAGACAACTCATGTACAGACTTTGATTCATTCACAGTACCTGGAGTTTTCCTGCATCCTGTTTTCCTCCTCCTCCTCCTCCTCCTGCTCCTCCTCCTCCTCTTCCTCCTCCTCCTCCTCCTGCTCCTCCACCTTCTCCTCCATCTTCTCCTCTGTCCCTCTTCTGGAGCCTCAAAATGGGGCTCAAAAGTTAAGGATAAAAATGGCAAATTTGATTTCAAATAGTATTTTAAGGAAACTGCAGGGAAGGAGGAGTGGATATTTTGTTTCAAGAGGCCAGCAAAATTTTATTGCAGCTGCTACCATTGGGATAACCCCCCACTTTGTTCCCAGAGGGGATATTGTTTGTTTGTTTGTTTGTTTTTCTTCTTAGTATATTCTGTTTTTGAAAAGGTTGAAAAAAATGACTGAGCATTTGAAAAAACTGTGGAAGAAACGGAGGGGCCTGAGAAACAATACAATGGCTGAAATGGGAAAACCAGAAAGGGTAACTCTCTCTTTGCTCAAAGGGTTGCAGAGTTGGTGGTGGAACTTGAGAGGTTGCGGGTGGAGGTAAGAAGCTCTTGGGAAGTGAGGCACTGGAAAAGAGAGAACAAAACGGTTTGGTCCGAGTGACTGAGCAAGAGAGTGGGAGTTTCTCTCCTGAGGAAAGAGGAAAAGAAACTGTGCCAGAGTGAGGTCTGGTCAGAGAAAAACTGAAAAAAACAAAAGTACAATCTGATGAAACAGCCTTTGTAGAGAAAGTGTCCATCTCTAGCAACTGTGTTGCAAGAGTGGGAGGAAGGGAGGCCCAGAGTTACCAGATCACCATCAGCTTTCACAGTAATCTACAACATATGCCTGCCTGCTAATGGTGTGGAACAGATAGGTTGGCATCTTATAGAAATGATAGTTCTAAGGTGTTTTAAAGAAGCTATGACTTGGGGGCTCAGCATCATTGACTGCTCTTCCAGAGGTCCTGAGTTCAATTCCCAGCAACCACATTGTAGATCCGATTCCCTCTTCTGGTGTGTCTGAAGACAGCTACAGTGTACTCACATATATAAAATAAATAAATAAATCATTTAAAAAAGAAGCCATTATTCACCATTTATGGGGAAGGGATATTTTACAACAGTGGGGTGCTCAGATTAATATTCTTGCAATCTCAGACACAGCCCATGATAAAATAAGGGATGAAATGGGATAATCCTGGGAAAGGTGTTGATATAGTTCATCAAGAATAACCCAGGCTGCATCAGTTGTCCAAACACAGAACATAATAGTGATTGATTTATAAGGGGTGAGGGCACTGGCCTTACTCTTAAAATGGTTGACTGACAACCCTGTGTGGATAGAGCAATGAACTTAACTAAGGAAAAATCACAGGCACTTGAGCATCTGGTACAAGAGCAACTTGAGGCTCAGCATATAGAAGAGGGAAATTCCACCCCCATATTTATTATAAAAAAGAAATTGGGGAAATGGAGAATGTTAACAGATTCAATTGAGTAATTCAACCAATTGGTCTGTTACAGCCTAGCATTCCTTTACCTTCCTTATTACCTAATGTGTGACCCATAATAGTAACTGATTTAAAAGACTGCATTTTTACTATCCCCTTGCACGACCAGGATAGGGAAAGGTTTGCTTTCACAGTACCTATGTATAATAATGCTCAACCTACAAAAAGATGTCAGTGGAAAGTTCTTCCACAGGAAATGTTAAACATTATATCAAGATTTTGTAAAAAAAACTGTTAGAAATGCTTCATAGGCAATTTCCTCAATCCATTATTTGTCATTACATGGACGATATTTTGTTGGCTGATTCTGATGCAGCTACTTTAGAGAAAATGTTTAAGGAAACACAAAGAATTCTGCCATGCTGGGGGTTGTCCATTGCTCTTGAAAAACTACAGAGAGGAGATTCTATTAACTATTTGGGTTATAAAATAAGTCAACAAATATTCAACCATAAAAGGTACAGATCATAAAGGATCAGTCATGTACTCTTATAAGAGATCAGCTGAAAACCCTTAATGATTTTTCTAACATTAGTGAGAGATATTAATTGCCTATAGCCTACCATTGTATCAACTACTCAAGACTTAAGTAATTTGTTTCAGACATTACAAGGAGATTCAGACTTAAACAGTCCAAGATGGTTGACAGAGGAAGCAGTAAGAGAATTAACTCTGGTAGAACAGAGGCTGCAAGCTGTGTATGGGTATTGATTGCATTTCGGTTATTTTGCCTTCAACTCATTCTCCTCCTGGACTCATTAATTATGCAAAGGGAAGATAGTTATTATGGAATGGATTTTCTTAGCTCACAAAGTAAAAAATTAAAGACTTACATAGAAAAAGTCTCTGATTTAATCATTAAAAAGTAGAATAGTACTACATCGATTATCAGAAATGGACCCAGCAGTAAACCATAGTACCCTATAGCAATGCTGTGATTATGTCACCAGTGAAGATCAGCAAAGAGCATATAGCAACTATTTGGGAGGAATTAACAGCAAATACCCTAAAAGCAAGCATCTTCAGTTTATAAAAATATCTAATTGGATTATTCCATGTATTGTAGAAGTAATGACAATTCCTGAAGTGCCTATGTCTTATAATGATGCAAATAAGTTAGGAATGGCAGGTTATAAGTCAGACAAAAATGGGAAAAGTTTTTCAAAGCCTATATACTTCAGTTAAAAAATCAGAGCTATATGCAATTCTTGATATTATTAGATTTTCCTGATCTCTTAATATAATTACTGACTCTCAATATGTAGAAAGAGGTGTTCTGCACATGAAAACTGCTGAATTTATTTCAGATAATTCAGAATTAGCTTTTTTATTTATACAGCTGTAATAGACAATCAGAAATAGGAATTATCCAGTATATATATCACTCATATTTGGTCTCATATATGCTTGCCAGATCCATTGGCACAAGGAAATAAAATAACCAATTATTAATAGGAAATGTGTTTTAAAAAAAAAAAAAAAACCTCAAAATTTCATAAAAAACACCATGTTAGCACCAAAAGTTTAAAGAAAAACTTTTCTATCACTTGGCAACAAGCCAAGCAAACTATAAGAAAATGTCCTAATTATTCTTTGTCCAAATTCTATTGCCTGCTAGAGGTAACCCTAGGAGTGACAAAAGAAATGCAATCTGGCAGATGGCTGTGTTACACTTAATGGCTTAAAACACATGAGGAGAAATATAATGAGAATTCTGGAGTTTTGGTTTCTTTAAAAAAATACAGCCAGGCTGTGGTGGTGCACGCCTTTAATCCCAGCACTCGGGAGGCAGAGGCAGGCAGATTTCTGAGTTCGAGGCCAGCCTGGTCTACAAAGTGAGTTCCAGGACAGCCAGGGATATACAGAGAAACCCTGTCTCGAAAAAAAAAACCCCAAAAAAAAAAAACAGAAGTATTAATTTTTTTTGTTTTAGTCCCAGGTGTGGGGATATGGGGCTGCTTCAACTGTCTGCAAGCAGTTATGAGTTACCTTGTGCTCTAGCAGAGGCAAAGTTTTGCCAGCTGCAGATAGTTTCTGCAATTGTGTGACATTTGGAATTCTGGGAAGTTTTCAGAGGGTATATAAATGCTAGGTCCTTGGGAGGGCAGATGGGTGGTTGTTGGTTGTTCAGGGGGTTGGCTCTGGTTAGTTAGTAGTCATGCTCAAAGAAGAAACAAGAAGAAAGAAATTAGATTCAGATTTCTCTGTCTCTCTCTGTCTCTCTCTGTCTCTTCCTCTCTCTCCCTCTAACTTTCTATTGTAGGATATTTGATCACACTGAGAACCTGAGATAGTGTTATCTACTGTAAAAAAAAAAAAAACAAAACAGAAACAAAAAACAAAAACCTGTTTTTTGTTGCGATGTGGCTCAGCCTTAGCACACATCTTTAATCCAAGCACCTTTCTGCTTGAATGTTAAAAACAGGATTTTTAAGTCAAGCATAGGTCAAGAGGTGGAGCAAGCAACCAGATCATGGGAAGCGCGATCATAGAATTATTAAGAAAAAACCATAGAGAATAAGAGGGAGTGAGGAGGACGGATAGAGAGATGCACAGGAAGTAGAAGGGAGGGACATTCAGTTTGAAGGAAGCTTTTTGAGCTGGCATGGGAGAGGGGCAATCCTGATGGGACTTCAGTTAGGAGGACTGGATGTTTTCTCTGCCTCTCTGAGCTGGCAGGCTTTCACCCCAGCATCTGCCTCTCAAGTCTTCATTGGTGAAATCAAACTATTGGGATCCTTCTTCCCCTCCTATCTAGTGATAGGGGTGAAACTGGGGTGGGAGGTAATAAAGGTTGGTTAAAAAAAAAAAGCCCATAAAGTAACAAAGACCTCCTGCACTATTCCTCCTCCTCTTCCTCTTTCTTCTTTGCTAATGATTAGAATTTGAACCACGCACGACCAGAGCAACACTGAGACCCAGTGGGCAGTGAATATATAGATCATGCCTGTATGATGAGGATGAAGATGGGAGATCCTGCTACAGGTTACAAGTTAATGAATGGGAAACCAAGAGTTACAGATAGATGGATGAGACACCGCCTTGTCGTTAGGGACTACTGGTCTACCATTTGTAATTTTTTTCTTTATTATTACTGTGGAGGTGTATTGTGCACGTAATAGTGCATGTGGAGGTCAGCAGACAACTTTGTGAGTCAGGTCTCTCCTTCCACCCTCACACATTGTGGTCGTTTGAATAGGTATGACCCCCATAGACTCTTTTGTGTACCATAGAGACTGGCACTATTAGGAGATGTGTCCTTGTTGAAGGAAGTATGCTGTCGTGGAGGTGGGCTTTGATATGATACATGCTCAGGATAAGTCCTATGAGAAACATATAGCTACAGAACTCTTGACTCCTCCAGCATCATAGCTACCTGTACAGTGCTATGCTTCCCACTATGATGATTATGGTCTTTAAAACTGAAAGGCAGCCCCAATTAAATGTTTTCCTTTTTAAGAGTCTCTGTGGTCATGATGTCTCTTCACAGCAATGAAACCCTAATTAAGACACATGAGTTCCAGAAATCAAACTTATATGGCAAGTGTACTTTATCCACTGAGCCATCTTGCCTGCCCACTCTATAAATTTTTAATGACCACAGTTTGTCTCCATTTGCCCAAGACTCTTCAAACAGGCCTCACACACTCCTGGCCCACCACTTAGCCACTAAAAATATCTTGCAGATCTCATACCCACAGCACATTTGTGTTGGTTAACTTTTGTCAATCTGATTGGGCCAAGGGATGTCCAGGTGGCTGATAAGACATTGTTCCTGAGTATGTCTGTGAGGGTAGCTGTTAGTCAGTCTTCTATTACTTTAAGAAAGTACCTGAGGATATTAACTTATGAACAGAAAAGATCTCTTTTATCTAGTTGTTTGGAAAGTTTCAGCCCATGAGCATTGCCCCAATGATTTGGATGAGGCAGCACATAATGGCTGAAGCAAAACCACTAACTTCACAATCCAGATAGCAAGAGATAAAGAGGAAGTGCCAGCATGTGGTGGGGCATACCTGCAATCCCAGCACTTAGGAGGCTAAGGCAGGGAGAGCATGAGTTTGAGGATAGCTTGAACTACCTGGCAAGACGTGGGAGAAGGAAAAGAGAGGAAGTATCTAGGATGTCATATTTCCCTTCACAGCATGCCTCTAATGAACTAAAGCCCTCCCATTGGGCCCCACCTCTTTCAGGTTCTACCATCTCCCAATAGCACACCCTGAGGACCAAGCCTTTAATGCATGAGACTCTGGGGGACATTCAAGATCTAAACCATAGCAGGGTATTTCTGGAAGAGATTAGCTCTTAACTCAATGAACTCAGTAAAGAAGATCTGCTCTCACTCATGTAGCTGGGCAGCATCCAGCCCTTGATTGCCTAAACAGAACCAAGCCAGAAGTAGGGTGAATTTGTTCTTGCTATTTGTCCTAAAAGTCCAACGTCTCTGCCCTTGGCATCAATACTCCTGGTCTTCAAGCCCCATTCTGATCAAAATTTATACCACCAGCTTCCTTGCTCCCTAGGTCTTTGGAACCAGACTGTAACTACTACATGAGCTTTTCTGGGTTTTTGGCTTGCTGGGGGACTCCTTGGGTCTCCATAGCCACTTGACTCAATCCTCAAAAAAGTGGTGCTTTCCTGCCCATTTGTTAACATCTTTTTGCCTGTTTCTTCATGGCAGCCTGACTTAACCAACTCCCTCGCTTCCTAGATTCAGGTGATGTTAGGGGTGGGGGGAGGAACCTGGACACAATGATTTTCTTAGTTAATGGTTAAAAATCACTTTTTACAATAAAACCCTTGCATGTCTTCAAAATCTGAAGGCACAAACGGCTCTAAGGCAAAAAGCAAGCATCTTTCTCAGTTATCCTCTGGTTCATTCCATTTCCTTCCCCCAGAAACTTCTCACAGCATTTGAAAAAAAATGCATCTGTGTCCAGCATTGAAAAGTCAGATTTAACATATACATCAAAATTTCAACTTTTGTTTAAAATATGGAACTGGAAGACCTGAGGACACTGGGTCCATAGTTCCACATGCCAACAATCAGGTGGCATTGAAGTGTGCTTGTTCCTATTGAAAGCCAAGTGCTCCCTGGGGTCACCTGTCACATTCACAATACAGAGGCCTTGGCAGTGCAGTGCCACCACCAAGAACTGTTGGCTCATGCCATGACACCTGCTTGGCTTTTAACAAGGACTCATGGCCAGGTAAGAACTGTATCAGTGATTTAAGTTTCAGTAGTTAAAACAGTAATAAACGGGGCAAGTTGTACATGCCTTTAATATCAGCACTCAGCACAGAGTAGAGACAGGTGGATTCCTGTGAGTTTAAGACTAGCCTGGATTACATAGTGAGACCCTTCCTCAAAGAAGGACAAGAAAAGAAAAGAAAGGAAAGGAAAGGAAAGGAAAGGAAAGGAAAGGAAAGGAAAGGAAAGGAAAAGAGAAAAGAAAAGAAAAGAAAAGAAAAGAGAAAAGAAAAGAAGGAAGAAAGAAAGAGAGGAAGGAGGGAAGGAAGGAAGGAAGGAAGGAAGGAAGGAAGGAAGGAAGGAAGGAAGGAGAAAGAGAGGAGAAGAGAAATTAAGAAAAGAAAGCCAAGGTAATCACAGACTGCCTGATACGAGCTGGGCATAAGGACAGTCCCACGACGTCTATGCACATCATAGACATCATCAGGCAACATTAACGGTCACTCAGTATTTCCACACAGCACCTGCTTTATTACACTGAGTTTGTTAACCCTCTGGTTGCCTCCACTCGAGTGCTGCTCCCCCAGGGCAGGAGCTCTGTTTTGTGCAGCACTCTAACATATGTCACATTGCTTATGTCACATTGAAGGTCCCTTTACCAAAAATTAAAAACCTCATGCTTTTGGAAAACAAGACAGTGTCACCATCCCCAAACAGCCCTGAGACAGGCAAGACTGCTGGGTACAGCTGGCACAGCAAATGGCTTAAGAAACAGATTGTACCGACGCCAGGAACAATGACAAAAAGACTGTAGCTCTACAGAGTGGAAAGGTGGACACAGGGTAGGGAAGGACCTTGTGCTTTGCCACACTCACATGGTGTCACCGCAGATGGCTGATCTGACTCAGACTCCATCGTGGACAGCTCAAGTTGCAATGTCACGTCACAAAGTACGTGCAAGAGACTGAGCAGCCAAAGGCATGCCAGAGCTCAGCTCACAGTCCCACCATCTCCTAGTTCCCCTAATGACTGCAAAGATGCGGTGCCTCAGGACAGCAAGACTCAACCAGGAAGAATCCCAGCAGATGTGGCATATGGCAGGTATCATGAGCTCTGACCTTTTGGACCCCACAACATCCATTCTGTTTTACCCACTACCTCATCCTTGACTGTCTATCCTTACATGCCAGAAACCATCTTATAAGTAAGCATAAAAATGGAATCTTTGCTGGGTCAAGTGGCACAGATGTAGCCCAAACTTGTCATGGAGGTCTAAGTAGGAGGATCCCAAGTTCAAGGCTTTCCAGGGCTACAGGATGAGCTCAAGGTGAGACCTTGTCTCAAAGGGAAAAGTAAAGTGGGCAGGGGATATAGGTCAGTAGGAGAGCAATTGCCTAGCTTGTTTGAGGCCCTAAGTTCAACCCAAACACTAGCAGAGGAAAGGATGTTCCATTGAAATGGAATAGGTAGATGGATCCACCCATTCACTCAGCTATTCACGGAATACTGTGTGTGCATGGAAAGGCAAGAGAATGTGAAGTGAGGGTGGAGGGCTTGGGCAACAAACTAAGTAATTAAATTGTGTATTATTTGATAAATGCAATAAAGTGAGGCTAGGAAGAAAAAACGAGAGGTCGTAGAGTTAAAGAGAGGCTTGAAGGCTTGGTGTATGATTCAATGTATTTAATTTTTAGTTTTTAGTCAGAGATAGACAGTTTGCAATAATGTACACTTACCAGTCACAAAGTGATGTCATATGTGTGTGAAATGTGGGGTGATGAGATCAAGAGAATTGACCCTATCTTATCCTTAGCGTTTCCTGTGCTGAAACACATTTTTTCTCTTAATGAGTTTCTTCTTTTCTTTCTTCTTTCTCTGTCATTAGGTCTCATGGTTTATGCAGCACCCTCAAGCGGCAGATTAACTTGTAAGAAAGACCAAAAAAAAAAATCCTTCACCATTCTTGGGACCAGTAAGATGACTCTGTGGGGAAAGGTGCTTGCAGCCAAGCCTGAGTTTGGTCCTTGGGACTCACAGGTAGAAGGGAGAAGCAACTCCTACAGGTTATCCTCTGACCTCCATCTGGGTGTTTGCTACACACACACACACACACACACACACACACACACATACACACACACATAATTAAAAAGAAGACCCCTCATTATTTTTTGACAGAAAGATGAGATCAAAGACAAAATAAGTACATAAATAAATAAACAAGGGAAAGGAAAAAAGGGAGGAGGGACTGGGGGGACCCAGAGAGCTTTCTCTTAAGTTCAGAACTTTAGCAAGGATCAGCTCTTGGGGCAGGTGTATGAGGCAGGCCACAGCCTTGATTGTAACAGGTGGGAAGAGCGAATGGGAGTCCTGGGCCCTTGTAGCCGCTGTGTGATCCTGTCAGCAGCCTCGCTAGAGGAAGCTCGGAGATGCTGGGCTGGGATTGGGGCTGAAGCTCTGAAAGAGCCTCACAGCCCTGTCCTCTGCTGCACGCATTCCAATGGCATCCCTGTGCCCAGCAGTCCAGACAGACAGACACTGTATGTGCGTCCGGCCTGATACAGCCTCTCCTGCCAAGCCAAACCCTGGAGCAACAGCAGAGAACTTGCAGGTAGTCTTTCTGTTTCCCTATGACCTGCAGTCACCCCCTCCCACCCAGAGAGACAGAGATACACAGAGATGGAAACACATCTGCGGAGCCTCTGTCACCCACGTTCACCACCTCTCACCTCTCCATGGAGCCTCCCTGCCTGCCTCTCCCACCGGAGTATCCATTCTCACTGCCGGAGTTCAGGGGCAGACCACACTTAACAGACAATATAACTTTTTTTCTTTAAATTAAACAACAGCTATTTGTTTAATTTAAAGAATTGACTATTCGGCAGATCTTCAAACCATAGCAAGTGATTAGTTGGCAAGCGGAAATGCAGGCAGAGCTCTGAGTTTCTGGGACCCTCCTCAGCCCCCAGGGCCAATCAGAATTTTAAAGATTCCTAAAGACCTTGCCTCCTTGCAGGCTCTGTAAAGGGCTTCGGGCCAACTTCCTTGGGATGTCTAGCAGCGCTAAAAGGAAACACCTGAATAGGACAGAGCAGTAAGGGCAACAACATTGTTTCCAGGGAGGCTGAGAGGATCCGAGGGTCCTGGATGCTGAGGGGCCACAGGAACTGAAGCTTGGCCTTTGTGCGCCTTTCAGGCATCATGGCCAGAAGTCTTGGAAACAGCATGAGGGCGTTGCAGTAGGCCTGTGACAGGTGATGAGGCCCTGCATTCTAGCCCATACTGACTGGGGTCTAACCTAGCCTATCACTGAGGCTATTGTAAGTCTGAATGGCTTATACCTCTCTCTCTCTCTCTCTCTCTCTCTCTCTCTCTCTCTCTCTCTCTCTCTCTCTCTCTCTCTCTCTCTCTCCCTTCCTTTCTTCCTCTTCTCCCTCCATCCTTCCCTCCCTCCCTCTCTCCTTCTCTTTCCTACTCCATACTTACTTACAAACCTGTGGGCTTTTTGCATGCTAGGCATGGTGCTGTGCCACTGGGCAACAACCCCCCAGCCCTCTCAGCTTTAAAGGAAACACCATTGCAGTACCTGTCACATAGGATGGGCAGGAGGACTGTGCCTGGTGAGACATGAGACCTGCCCACAGCTAAATCAAAGAAGGAGGATAGTCCCACACTGCAGTCCTTCACAAGTCTGCATCTTTTGCCACACAAAGTCTCTAGGTCTCTGTTCCCTCATCCTCAATCATATATCCACTGACCTGCCTCTGAGATTTGCACTCTGGGCTCTCTCCTCCAGGGGTGCTCCAGGGCCATCCTCACCTCTGCATATAGGCCCTCCCGACCTCTGAAGCTTCATCCTGATCTTGCCTCACTTTCCCTGTATCTGTTTCCAAGTCCCGGCTCACGAGCAATCTTTTGTCTTATATTACTGTATCAGACACCCAAGGCCTTGTCTCAGCCCCTGGAACAGGAGACCAACAACCCAAGAGCACAGACACCCCTCCCTGTACCCCTCCTGGTCTCTCTGTGAGAGTGTGAGTGCATGCGCACACACACACACACACCACCACCACCACCACCACCACCACCACCACCACCACCACCACCAGCCAGCCCTGACAGTCACTAAATACCCAGAAGAGAGATGGACAGATGATGTCCTGGAAGCAGCATAGACAGGGATTCAGGATTCTCCCTGCTCGCTCATTTATTCTGTAACCTGCTGCAATTTACTTCCCTGCACTGAGCCTTGGTCTATTCCTGACCCCAGATGGGCATTGAAGCACTTACCCACCCAGCCTCTAGTTCCTGGGAGAATCACATCTATACAGCATTGGCCTTACCCTATTATCGCTAACAGGCACAGAGTTCGAGGGGCAAAACAAGAAAGGTCTCCTCACAAGATCTTGGTCGTCTCCTCATTGGAAAATAGGTTGAACAGAAATAGCTGGCAGGCGCTCTTACTGTCACATCAGGACCAGCCTTCTGAGACGTGGGCTCTTCATCCACCAGCCTCTTCCATGTTGAACCTCATCTGGGTTCAGCCCTGTCTCTCCCAACTCCCTCCTCAGACACTCTGCCTCTGTAGGTAGTCAGAACCTACCTTAGCTGGACCACAGTTGTCCACGTCCCCAGATTCTCCAGCCAATGAGCTCCTGAGGTCCTGTCCAGGAGGCCAGCAACCCCAAGGACCAGATGTCCCAAAGGAGCCAACAAGAGCTCGTCGTCCTGACTGTCCACTCTAGAGATCTGCAGAAAAAGTTCTTCCTCACACAGCCAGTCCTGTCCCTCCCCTTCCTTCCCCTTCCTCATGGCCCACAAAGCCCCTCCCAGGCATATCCTGCTGAGGCTTTTTTTTTTTTTCAAAGAAGTGGGTGTGGTCACTCACTGTCCCTGGGGGTTCCTTATTCTGGCCTAATGCAAGTGACCTGTCTAGAGGGATGAACATTTCCACAAGGGGTGGACATGTCCACTCTCATGCTGATGAGGTTCTGAAGCAGAAATCTAGGCTTTCCAAAGGTTCAGGTACTCCAATTACGTCCTATCCTACGGTGGGCATGAGGGACTAGATAACCTCCTCCCACCTGACATGCACAGGCCGAACTATTTCACACCAAACCAGCACCTCTGTCACCTCAGAACAGAAACTCTGTGTCATCCTAGCATCTGTCCCCCACATTTGCATCTTAGACCACATCAAGTCTGCTCAGCACTGCCTCCCCAGCCTGTGGGCTTTGTCTTGAGCTGTGACAAAGCCTGTCCTTGAGCCGCTTCCTTAATCTCACCCCTGAGTAGCTCCTCACTGCAGCCTCTCTGCACCCTAGTGAAGGTTCTTAACTACCCAGGCTGCCAGGTGTGGTGGTCCATGCCTTTGATCCAGATGCTTGGGAGGCAGAGGCAGAGGCAGAGGCAGAGGCAGAGGCAGAGGCAGAGGCAGAGGCAGAGGCAGAGGCAGAGGCAGAGGCAGAGGCAGAGGCAGAGGCAGAGGCAGAGGCAGAGGCAGAGGCAGAGGCAGAGGCAGAGGCAGAGGCAGAGGCAGAGGCAGAGGCAGAGGCAGAGGCAGAGGCAGAGGCAGAGGCAGAGGCAGAGGCAGAGGCAGAGGCAGAGGCAGAGGCAGAGGCAGAGGCAGAGGCAGAGGCAGAGGCAGGTGCATATCTGTGAGTTCAAGGCCAGCCTTGTCTACATATGCAGATCCAGACCAGCCAGGGCTACATATTGCTAGCCTGTCTCTAAACAGACAAACAAAAACCATCTAGGCCATGGGACTCTCCTTCCAATGTTTTTCTTGGGTCATCTCTCATCTCAGGGAAGAAAAGGAAACAGGGCAAAGGGGGCAAGAGGAAAAGCTGGGCAGGAATGTCAAGAAGGGACCAGTGGTCAGTGGTGGCAAATGTCAAGGCTAGGGAAGGACAGTTTGGGTACTGAGAGGAAGCTCCACCTCTTTCGCCTCCTCTCATTCTGCCTCCCTCTTTCCCTCCTCCTCTATCTCAGACTTGACATCAAACACACAGGAACATCTCCAACATACTTTTTAGGCCTCTTTTAAAAAGTCACAAACTCTATGGTCACGTCCTATTGGTAAATTGGCTCTGGAGAGTGGCAGGCAGATCAATAGTGATGCTGTCATTGAAGCACCTAGATCCAGTCATGCCTGAAACCCTGTTGCCTAATCTATTTCTAATCAGCTCATCTATGTGATCCAATAATTTCCCTGCCTTTTAAAGATTAAACTTTAAAGATTAAACTTTTTTTAATGTGGGCTTCATTCGCTTGCAGCTTTGGAAGTACTGGATTTTATTTGTTTGACATCCTTGTAAGGCCCTCACTAGGTTCTAGTCTTGCCTTCATTTTTTTTAAGAGAAAGCCTTTAGAAAAACACAGTCCATGGATGAGCGTCATTTCTTCTCTGGCTCTGCCTCCCTCCCCTTACTTTCTTTCCAGACTCTCCCACAAGCCCCATGCCCCGGGGTTAATTCTCTCTAGCGTCTCTACCCTCTTCGCTGGTGTCCTGAGGCCATTCATTGCCTGCCTGCCCGACCCGTCTTCTCCTGCCCAGTAAGTTTTGGGATAGTAACGGTCCTCAGATTTTAGTCACCGCATCCATGTGAAGAGAAAGATTGGCTCCTTCAGTAAAGCAAGTGGAAAGTGAGCACACGAGTGACAGATGTGGGGGCGGGGGGAGTGGTGGAAATGAATAAACCCGTGCGTGATAGCCGAGAGCATGAACCCGTGCAGCCTCCACGGGCAGACCCGCTTATCAGTCTCGGCCTAACTGAATCGGAAATCACAAGCTGGCCTCTGCTCTTGTGGCTGCACCGCTCTTATCAGCAGCGTTTCTGCAGCTGGTGTGGGTGTGGTAACCATATAGCGGGGCAGCCAGGTGACTGACTGAGCACAGTCCCAGACTCATCCCTTCCACGGAGGACTAGGAGGGAAGGAGGCAGTGATGAGAAAGATCTGTCCCCACACCTGCACCTGTGCACAGCCCCACCCATCTCCAGGTAGGGTGTAGACACAGACCGGCTGTCTAGCCCCACCCACCTCCCCTGGACCTACAATAATTCTCCAGGAACAGCACAGAGGGTCCCAGGGTGGTTCATGACAACAAAGGTACTCTCGGGGGACTGTTCAAGTGTATGCACACCCGCAAGCGCGCGCGCGTGCGCGCGCACACACACACACACACACACACACACACACCCTCCTGCTAATACACCTCTGGCTGTCTTTGGGCCTCAGTCTTTTCATCTATACCCTGAGGTGTTGGAGAGCTTGGTTGTAAAGGCTCGCCAGCTTCTCAGCTCTCCAGAGGAGCCCAGTTCCAGCCTATTCTGCTCTCTGGCCATCTAAGCCCCTTCCCTCAGGGGTGTGGGTGGATGGGGTAGGGCTGCCCTGAGCCACCCACATCCTGTCCTCTACCCTTCCTTCCAAAGGCATCAGGGGGACTAGGTTAAGCCAGCTTCTGAGTCATCATTTGGGAATTGAACTCAGGTCATCAGGCTTAGCTGCAAGTGCTTTTACCCACTAAGCCGTCTAACTGGATTATGCATAAAGTTTAACAAGTTTCCTTGATGCCTATCTGTGTCTGTGTATCAGCATGTACATGTGAGTCCAGGTGCCCACTGAGGCCTGAAGCTACACTCACGCTTCCTTCCCGGCCACCATTCCCTGAGCTCAGGCAGCCCAGACTTCCTTGGAGCAGGACAAACCTCTACCAAAGCTTCCCCTCCTTTGGCCCCTCCCCCAGCCTGCTCCCATCATTCCTGAGGGTGAACAGAGTGTCCCTTCCATCAGGAGACCGGAGCTCTCCTCTTCAATTCCATCACAATGAAGACAGCCTCAGATACAACCATGAGTTTTGCTTTTCTGGGCCTCAGTTTACCCCACCACTTGTGATGTATTGAGATGGCCACATAGCTTTGTTAAGTATGGCGCTTTTGGAGGCCACCATCTGGCCTTGAGGGACCATAAGTACATTCTTCAACCCTTCTGTATCTCAGTTTCCCTACCTGTAGAATGGGTATAACAGTACCAACCTCACAGGGTCAGAAGAGGCACACATAAGCTAGCAGGAACACGAGGGTCGAGAACACCTGATCAGTGCAGAGTTAAGTGTGGTTGAGGTGGGGTTAACCCAGCTGGCATTCACTGGGATGACCTACTGTCGTGGTCACAACTAAGAGCATGAACCTTCCACTTCTACCTTCTTAGGTCCCTCAGAGGGGTTCGTGAAGCAGCTGTGGCCACAACTACCTTTCCAGGGGCTATTCAGAGCCTCAAGTGTGCCTGCAGGTAGAACACAGAAGAAACTTCCTATGCCTCAGGCAGGAGGCAGAGGACGCTTTGTCCTGGAGAGCCAGCTCTCTGTACTTGGACTTTACTGAAAGAGGTGAAGAGAGAGATTCAGAAATGGGGGGGAAGTAGGGGGAAGCAGATCTACCTCCCCCCCCCCCCCACACACATAAACACAAAGAAACAGGAAGTCCTCTTCCCAAGGATCTGCATATCTTCCAGTCCACAGGGTTTCTCTGTCGCTGTGGTAAAACCCTGGCTAAGACCCAGCTTGGTGGGAGGAGTTTATTTCACCACAGGACTCCCAGGTCCCAGCCCATCACCGAGGGAAGCCGGGGTATCATTAACTCAAACAGGAGATGCAGAGAGGAAAGCCACTCACTGGCTCACTACCCATGGTCACTTAGCTTCAGCCTGGCCAGTGGTGGCAACAGAGCAGGGTCACCTGCTCAGGGGTGGCACCCGCTTACAGTGGGACGGGCCTCTCATGTCACCCATTCATCAAGACAATAATGCAGACGTACCCACAGGACAGTCTGCTGAAGAAAATCCCCCAGTTGATGTTCCCTCCTCCAAATGACTCTTGTTTGTGTCACATTGACAAAAACCTAACCAGTGCCTAGCATTTCCTGTATGCCTGGGTGGACCCCCCACCCCCACCCCTTCTCTCTCAACTCTGAGCAAGCAGGGGAGTTGGGAGCATCCCTGCCCTGGAGCTCTTAGCCATCGATGGAGTCACCATTTGGTTCTTAGGGACAGCTGGAGAGGTAATGGGCCACTTGGTTTCAGGCCCCAGCTGCCTAAGAAGAGCAAAGGAGGCTCAGGCATTGTTTCTGGGGCTGTCCCCTTTCCAGGATAGTTTTAAGGCCCCCATTTAACTCAGCAGGCCAGAGTTAACCACAACTCTGGCTTTTTCCACTCACAGCACCCCAGGGGACAGGCAGGTTTCTTAGACTTAGTAGCATGATGCCTGCTACACACTTCCTCTCAGACACCCCGCAACACCCCTGGGAATAGAACTGCCTCCCCTTTTAGGGGTAGGGAGAAGCTTGCAGATGTGGTGAGGTGGCCAATCACGCAAGTTCAAGGTGTCCGAGAGACCCACAGGAAACACCCAGACTCAGCCCACAGCTTGCGACCATACCGTGCCAAGCTCAACTGAGACTAGATGAACCCTAAGTGTCTGTGGCTGCGTGGGGAAGAATGACACGCACGGCAGCCTACTGATGCCAAGTTGCAACCTCCTTAGAGCCTTCCCCTTCCATCCAACTCAGCTATTCTGGGATGCTGGAGTTGGTGTCCGCCAGTGTCCAACACCTCTTCTTCCCCCTTGTGTGCGGAGTGTAAAGGCCGCCCTCAGGTGTGTATGGCCATTACCTCTTCCCTTGCTCTCCCTAGTATGATGGGCCCAGGTCCTCTATTTCTTGTCAGTGACAGGAGCCTCAGGCCCATGGGGACATCAGGATATACAGGCTTATGTTTCTCAAGTGAAGTAATACAGGAAACCGTAGAGATGTATAGGATTTTGTTGTTGTTTGTTTTGGGAGTGTGTATGATGAGGCTGAAATGGAGGAGTATCAATGAAATTTTAGCACAGATATATATTCTACAGAGTGGAAAATTACAAATAAACTATATAATCCCCCAAAGCCTTACTTATGCTAAAATTTATTTTTATTGTATTGTTTGTGTGTGTGTGTGTGTGTGTGTGTGTGTGTGTATGTGTGTGTGAATGCCTTCAGATGCCAGAAAAGGGCATCAGATTCAAGCTGGAGGACAGGCAGTTGTGAGTCACCCTATGTGGGTACAGGGAACTGAACCTGGGTCCTCTGGAAGAGCAGCGAGGGTCACTGACTTATTCCTCCAGCCCTGAATTGATACATGTAAACTCTGACATGCTCCAACATAACTATAGGTGACCAAATATACAATAAATCAATTTTATTTGATAATAATATTAAAATCGCATTCACTGATTCACATCATATTGATCTTACAGTATAACAATATGCTCACACAGCAGGTAAAAAAGCACACTGGTATATATGGCTGGACACTGCTCCGGAACCTGGCAGATAGACCGTCAGCTAGGATTGGGGGTGACAACATAGTGGCTCCATCTGGTCTCTCAAGTCAGGAGCCCTCTGCAGGTTCCTTGGGCTTCTACAAACTGAGGTCTTAGGTGCAGAACATGATGGTAAGAACTCTGTGGCAACTTGTTATGTTTCCAAGGTTCCTTACTCACTGGTGCCAGGCCAAGGCCTGAGCCAGCCCACCACCTTATCGCTCCAGCCACATCTTGTCCACCTGTCCAGCCCTCCGGTCTGACAGGTTTAAACTTCAGGCTCTTGCTGTATTGGGTTCCATGCATGTCTCTACCGTTAGATACTCAGTAGTCTGCCCTCTGCTCCTCTGAGATCTTGTCCAGAGAGCTTGTGTCCAGAGCACACAAGTGCACCAGTCCTCCAGCTGAGAGGAAGTGAGCATATGGGAACCGACCTGCTAGGGAAGTGGGGGAGGATCCGTACCTAGGAGGCCCTTTCTGACTGCTGCTTAGCCTGCCTGAGTTCCGCCTCATCCCTAGGTGGGGCAAGGCCAAGCAAGGACTATCCTGAGAGTGTTCAAGAACAAAGGAGGGCATCAGTAGCGAAGGGCAAGATGTTGTCTTTCCAGGGCAGCTGCTGGGAGCCAGGCACTGAGCAAGGTTCAGGGGCACTCCCTTTGAGGAACCACTTCCCCTTCACTTCAGCACTGAGGAAACAGAGGCTCAAAGAAGTGCCTTAACTTCCTCTGGGCATTTAGCTAGAAAGGAACCATGTCTGACCCATCTCCCCAGCATCTGAGACCCAGCAAGGGGCTCGGGAGAGAAACTGTACCAGGTCCTAGCAATGGACCAAGTATTAGTGCTGTTTTTCAAGGGATCCAGGGAACTTGAGAGAGAAAGCCTGTGTGTGTGTGTGTGTGTGTGTGTGTGTGTGTGTGTGTGTGTGTGTGCGCGTGTGTGTCTGTGCATGTGTGCTCATGATGGTAGTGGTAGGGTAGAGAGATGGTGTCTGAGACCAGGAAAGAAATGTCTCACCCATCTTTCTCCTACCTGTGCCTTAGAGAGAATGACCTCTAGTTAGGGACCCTGAGTCTTGGACAAACCAAAGATGGACCTCAGCTCAGGGCTTGGAAAGGAGGCCTAAACCACAGACAAGCCTCACACCTTTCTTTGGGGCCGCTCGCTCATCCCTCTCCCTCTGCCCAGAGGCATCTGTAAGACTGGACATCCCAGGCCCTTCTTTCTCCAGTGCCTGTTTCTTCATCACGTCTCAGGGACTCCAGATCCCATTGGCCATATCCCTGGCCCATGGCAGGGCCTACAGAGGGATCCTGATGCAGCGCAGGGCAATTCTGTTCTCCGTAGAGAGCAGCTGCCCTGAAGAGTGGTCCAGGAGAAGCTATGCACTCTTGCTGCCCAGCCTCGTACCTAGTTGCACTAGGGCAGAGCCCCACTGAATGTCATGATGGGAAGGCAGAGAAGGGAGCACAGGTCGGACCCAGTCTCTGCTGGCTGGCTGAAGGACCTCTCGGGTGGCAAGCTGCTCTTCTCTGGCTTGTAGCAGGGTGACACTTCACACCTATAAGACAGGGTGATGTAAGAACGTGGCTCTGCAGGCTTCAGAGGACAAAAAGAAAGACCCCCTCCCCGGGCCCCCATCTCACCTGACCACACTCTGCAGGATCTTTCTCTCATCCTGGTCCAGACACACGGCAAAGGGGCAGCTGCTGGAGCCAATGATCTGCACCTTGTCCACTTTGATGTAGGATGTACTGATCTGGAAGGGAAGCCCTAGTTCAGGCCCCAGAGCCCCGGCCATACATCTGCCAGCCCTGGGTGCTTCATTACCCATAGGGACTGGGAGAATTTGAGACAGGACTGCCTGGCAGCTCTTGAGACCTACCCATCAAGTCAGAGGAGGAATCATGAGAATTATGCCAGGCTGTCTCCTCCGCAGTCTCTTACCGAGTCTTGAGGGATCAACGCACTGCCCGCTCCAACTCAGAGACCCCAGGGTTCTCTGATGTGGCACCCACACTGGCTCAGACCTAATGACCCTGAATGACCACAACCTTTCCACATACATACATCCTCATATTCCACACCTGGGTATACCCACAACCACACCCCTCATCTGCCTCTCCCTTCCCAGCAATCCTTTCTCTGTCTCTCTCTTACATACAACACAAGGCCACCTTCGAATGCAAGCCACGCCCCACTCCTGCCAGGGCTGAGGGTGGAAGATGAGAGAAGCAAGCTCTTACCTGGTTAAAGCCCTTTTTGGATTTAGGGTTCTGCCTCTTCACTACTTCTGTCAGGGTTAGCATCAGCTCCTCCATGCTGGAGTCTGGAGGTCAAGGGTGGCTCAGACCAGGCTCGGGACTCCCCAGCCACATCTCCCCACCATCCTCTCCAGCCCGCTCACCTAGCTCCTCCGGCTTCTGGCAGGCCTTGCTGAGGTTAACAGAGGTGCAGACCTTCTCCAGGTTGCTCCAGCGGCTTCGCCCACTGATGGCTCCCTGGAAGGCAGTGCAGCCACACCCTTCAGCCCAGAGCCCCAGAGCCTGATGCCTTGGGAGTGTCCGGATGCTAAAGGGTCACCTCTTGGTACCAAGGGAAGTCTGGGAGTCTACTAGAGTCAATTCTGGGCCCCAGCTCTGGTGAGGCGGGCTCAGCAGCAGGCCCCAGCTGGGAAGGGGCCCAGCCCAGCACTGGCCTGGCCTTTCCTTTCCTTTCCTTTCCTTTCCTTTCCTTTCCTTTCCTTTCCTTTCCTTTCCTTTCCTTTCCTTTCCTTTCCTTTCCTTTCCTTTCCTTTCCTTTCCTTTCCTTTCCCCTTCTTCTCCTTCCCCTTCCCCTTCCCCTTCCTTTCTTTTTCTTTTTTGTTTTTTGAGACAGGGTTTCTCTGTATAGCCCTGGCTGTCCTGGAACTCACTTTGTAGACCAGGCTGGCCTCAAACTCAGAAATCTGCCTGCCTCTGCCTCCCGAGTGCTGGGATTAAAGGCCACCACACCGGGCAGCACTGGCTTCTCTTACCTTGCTGTAAATAATCTGTAGTGTTAGAGGGACGGCCTCCCGGTCATCGTCAATGCCCAGCCTCTTCCTACCCGGACCTGGGTCACACAGATACACTGTTCACTCAATGTTCCCAATTCTCTGGGTACCCCTTCCCTCTGGTCTCGGCTCCTCAGGGCTCCAATTCCCCAAAGCCAGGACTCCTGCATCCGCTTCTACCTCTCCGTAGTCGCGCTCTCTCCTCACAGGACCCCCCAACTCTTGCTCCCTCTTCTTTCTGACTCTGCCTCCTGCCCATCCCTGTAAGGGTTCCCTCGGTGCCCACCTGAAGCCTTGATAGCCCGAGTGGTCGCAGAGTGACCCAGCTCCAGAGACTGGATGAAGATCTCTGTGGTCTTATCCCCAGTGACGAAGGTCAGCTGGAGGGGGCACAAGTACGTCAGTGTGGGACCCAGTAGAACCAGCACAGGGACTTCCAGGGGTGAGGATGGAGTGCTGTAGGCCCAGCAGGTCACAGGCTGGGACCGGGCCATGATGGCCATAGCTAATCAGGGAATCTGGGAGAAACAGGATGGTGGCATGCCTCACCTCTGTCTGGTAAACCTGCAGCAACACGGGGCGGGCCGCAAAGCGGCAATAGTAGAGTAACATATCGGCCAGGATGGGCAGCTGGGTGGCCGAGCCCTCCAGGGGCCGAGAATCTGCCTTCAGGGACTGCTGTGGTAGATGGGACAGCCATGCCAGGTGGGAGAGGTGACAGGGTAAAGGAAGCCATCGGAGGAAAGGAGGTAAGGACACACAGAGAGGCAGAGAGAACAGTTTGGAGGCAGACAGAGCAAGAGGGAGAGCAAACGTGAGACCGGGTCTGGACGCAGTGTTGGGCAGGGAGCCCAATTATCCTTTATGCCCCACCTTGTCTCACTCAGGCCTCCTGGGAGACAAGCCAGGAGATAAGAAAGGGAACTGACACCTAAAGTCCTTTTTACCCTTCTGAGGATCTGCCCTTCCCCCTTTAGCACAGTGGCCCCAGCTCTCATTCCTAGTGCCCTGGGCTCAGACTTCATCTTACTCCTCACATATCTTGCCTCTCTGTGTGTCCTTACCTCCCTTCCTCCGATGGCTTCCTTTACCCTGTCACCTCTCCCACCACTTTTCTAAGCCAGACCTGGCCCTCCATGGATTTTCCCAAAGCCAGACTCCTCAAAGTGAGGTGGAATGCCAGCAGCCAGTGGGCTCCAACCCTTACCTCAGAGTCCACTTACCTGACAAAGGACTTCAGGAGGCAGGTGCATGAGGCCCAACACATTGCGTTCGTACCAGGGGTCAAGCATACCGAGGTAGTGAGAGATGTCATTGGTACTGTCCTCCCATGGGGCCATGCCAAGGTCCTGGGATAAGGGACAAGAATTATCCCCAGCCACATAGAAAGCTACAGAGCACAGGGCTATATCTGAAACCCCAAGTTGAGCTTCTCTATGCCTCTAGAGAAATGTGATGGTGTTCCATCTTTGTCAGGTGGCAGAATGTCATACCCAGGTACAGGACAGGAACCTAAAAGTGAGGGCCAGGCAGGGGAAGGTGCTTACAGACACAGGAGATGGCTCTGAATGATTTTTTAAAACCGATACCCAGAACCTACTCTCATCTATTCCTCTTTCCCATCCCAGTCGGCTGGAGATTTGGGACATACTGTAGGGCTGGGGTACTTCAGGGAGTCTGCAGGGAGTGGAGATGCTTGGCTCAGAGAGGATGGGCAGGCACTGGGGCTGGTTCCGTGGCTTCTCTTCACAGGCACATAGAAGAACTGAAGCTTGAAGAAGCGTGTGAGGATAGGGTGACTGGTCTCCAGCCTCCTGGTGAGGGGATGACGAATGGTGAACCCACGGTGACGTCAGGACTCCAGGTGGGCTCTAAATTCTATCAACACCCCAGTCCTGATGCACAAGGGAAAGTGACACACCCTGTCCCCATTCTTACCTGAGCTTGCTATAGGCCCTAGCCACCTTCCCTGAAATCCGATCAGAGCCAAAGACCACAACCCGTAGTGTGGAAGCTTTGGGGTCCTCATCCCCACTGAGGAAGGGACGGCGGCGCTGGTGGTGTGAGGGTGGTGCCAGAAGCCATCTGGGGAGTTGGGTGGTGAGCTTGGCCTGAGGTAAGGACCGTGAGCGCTGAGCCCGGGAGGGGAGCTGAGAGGGACAGTCCAAGGGGCTGCAGAGGCTCCCAGCCCTCCGCAGAGGCAGGGTTGGGTCTACACTGCTCTCTAGGTTCCTAGAGTCCCTCCTCAGGACCAACTGGCTGGTGCTCTTTAAGAGTTTATAGAACCTGTTGAACTTCTGCCCAGGCCTGCGATGACCCTGGCGTTTCTGGCTGCCGGGCTTTTGGGGCCACTCTGAGTTTTCCTCGCTGTCCTCCACATAGCCACTGTCCATGCCATCCGAGAGGCCTGAGACAAAGGTGGTCAGCACCTGGCGGGACAGCACCGGTTCTGAGGCCTGAGAGGAGGTGAGCAACAGTGTGGAGTCGTGAGACACCAGGGAGCTGGTGGAGAGGAGAGAGTCCCTCTCAGCGCAATGCCTGTCCATCTCCAAGTCCTCCTCTTCCTCCTCTTCCTCATCTCCCAAGATCCCTGGCTGCAGCAGCTCCTGTTCCTTGAGAAGGACTTCCTGGAGGATGTCTATAGGGAGACAGAAGCAGTGTTTAGGTCGGTGTCCTTTGAGCCCCTGCAGAGGATGATGGGCTCTGGAAGAGTAGGAGGTGTTTGCTCCAGGGCTATAGTGCCCCCCCCCACTAGGCTTATGTATGGCCTGTGTAGTGGGGGATCCCACAGGAATGCAAAGCATTCATAGATACAGGATCAGACAGACAGCTGGAGTCTGGGACCAGCTTCCCCTTACCAAAGCTGTCCTGGTTCCAGCTGTAGGTGTAGCATCTGGCGACAGGGATGGGGATGGTGTGGAGTTTCCCAGGGTTTGCAGGGTCTATAAGAGCAGGGAGGACAGGAAGAGGGGACTGGGAAGGGGCCTTGCAGAATGGCCAACTCAGTCTCCTGGCCTTACAGAAGAGGCCAGAGTTGGAGCAGTACAGGTAGGAGCCACAGAACTGGATGGGCTGGGATACCTGACTCTCAGCTACTGCACCTTTCTTTATGGCACCGTGTAGACTGTAGCCCCCCACCCCCAACTCATACAAACTCTGTGGGAGTGGCCAAGTCACAGCCTCTAAGCCCTTCTTTTACTGACAATCAGGAAAAGAATAGAAATAGAAACACTAGTTTAAAAGTCTTGTCTGCATGTTTTTGTTTTTGTTGGGTTTGGTTTTTGACTTTGTGAGACAGTTTCTCTGTGTAGCTCTGGATGTCCTAGAACTTGCTCTGTAGACCAGGCTGGCCTTGAACTAGGAGATCCGCCTGCCTCTGTCTCCCAAGTGCTGGGATTAAAGGTGCTTACCACCACCTTCTGGCTTGGGTGTTTGTTTTGAGACAAGGTCTCCCTATCTAGCTGGCCTCAAACCCATAAACTTCCTGCCTTAGCCTCCCCAGTACTGAGACTGCAGGTGCATGCCACCATGCCAGGCTCCTTAAGAGGTTGTCTGAGGAACAGTAGCTGAAGCTGCCCATTGGCGCTCAGACATTATGCCACCCGCCTCTATGGTGACAAGAGTGGCAGGGGGCATCTCTAACTTCTTTTGGAGCAAGATGTGACCATGATGTAAGTGGGTTCAGGAACGTATACCAAAGTAATGCGAGCGGCTCCCTTCTCTCAGTGAGCTCTCTCTTCCTCTTGCTAACATGAAGGCAAACAACCCAGCCTTGCATCTGCCCACAGGAACTCTGCCTGGGGACTCGGGGAGCACACAGATGCTGAAGAACCCGGCCCCTGGAAGGCTCTGTGGGACAGAGCTGCCAGGCCGGCTGGTGTACACCCTCTGCATGCCAGAGTAGATGGTAGGGAAATGGACAGAGCTATTCTCCCTCCCTCACGCCTTACCTAAGATGCCAGGGAAGCCTGCTTTTTCTCCCACTGCCTGCAGCTTGGTCCGGAGCCACTGGCGGGCCTCTGCTACATCCCCAATACCAGACGCCAGCTCCTGGGCTTCTGTCGTCTCGGTGAAGATGTCCTCCAGCTCTTCTATCGTCTTGGACTGAAAGTCCAGGAGGAGACAAAGTATGTTCCTGGCCCGCCTCTCCCAGTTTGCAGTACCAGACCAAGGGCTCCCAGCCTCATGACCCCTCTGACCCTCTCTGTAACAAAATACTTCTTCATAGACCTAGGCTTCCTAGCCTTTACCTGAAGTTTGCGGTGTAGTTTAGGAAGGTCACAGTGGGCCCCAAAGGTGGCCTGGAAGGCATGCAGGAGCAGGGTGGTGTAGGTGCCATGGGGTGACTGTCCGGGCGTGCTCAGCTTGTCTGCCACAGCAAGGAATTCAGCCTGTACCTCTACCGGGTTCAGCAACAGCACAGTGCTGGGGACACAGAGGATGGACTGTGTGGGCGCTGCACCCTCTGTGCCCAGGGGCTCAAATCCACACAGGTCACCCCACAACACAAGTGGCGTAGTCTCCTGGAAGGGGCTTGGGATGTTGGGAGAGCATTTCCATGGGGGTATGCTTATGATTATTCTGAGGTGCTTTTCAAGCAGAGTGTTCAAAGACTTTTTCAGAACCAAACCTGAAGGGCTGGACAGAAGGCTCTGCAGTGATCAGATACACTGCTCCTGCACAGAATCTGAGTTCCCAGTATCCACATGGTGGTCCACAATTACCTGTAAGTCAGTCACCTCTGGCCCTTGCAGGCATCTGCACAAACATACCCATACCTAACTCCTCCACTCCCGCCTACACATATAAATAATTAAAAATAAATTAAATGTTTTTTTTTTAAACTGATCTTAAGGAGCTGGGGGTATAGCTCAGTTAGTGCACAAGCTCTGGGTTTGATCCCCACATAAGCCTGGTATGAGAATGCACGTCTCTCATCCTAGCATTTGGGAGAGGGAGGCAAGAGAGTTAGAAGTTCAATGCCATCCTTGTCTTCATAGAAGTTTCTAGGCCAGCTAGGAATGTAAGAGAGTCTTCCTCAAAACAAACAACAACACAAGTGTGAGCCTGACTTTTCACCGTGAATTTCTGCTGAAGTTTTATGTTAAGACAGGGTCGCTCTGTGTATTCCAGTGTGGCCCACAGTTCTTTGCCCTTAGTCTACTGGTGCTGCCTTGACTTTTACATAGTCACTTATTCCCATGAGAAGTCTGAATGGGTACGAGTTACTCACAGAAGGACCACTGTTCACCAAGGTAACTTGAAGCTCACTGATCATTTTTTCAGGGGAGAGAGAGCAGCCTGTCATGGGTTGTCATTTACTGTGGTCTGAGAGACTGACATCTGCCCCAAGTCAGGCCCTTATCCTCCACTCCAGCCTGGGGCTGGGACAGTGTGGGCTGGGCCACCTGGGACCTAACCCTGCAGGGCACCTGGGACCCTTGTGGTGTCAGGGTTCAAATGTCTTTGTTATGGAGACTTTCAAACACTTTCAAATACTAAGAGACTCAGTGGAGCTAGAGCTGTGTGAGGCAGTTGACAACAAGCAGCTTTCTTGCTTCTCTGTGCTAACCCCCACTCTGTGGGATTCAGGACCCAGGAGGCTATAGCCTCCCTCACTCTCACAGTCCCACATCAGACCTCAGGGCAAAGAGGCATTGTTGAGCAGGTAGAGTTCCTGCCAGACTCTGCAGGTCTGCCTTCAGAGCACAAGGACAGGGCAGTCCCTATCTGTCAGAGAGACTGAGTTTTTAAATTATTATTATTTTTTTAATTTCCCTATTCAGAATTAAAAGGAGGCAGGATCTTGAACGGTGCCTGGCTGGGCCTCTGCAGAGTCTTGGTCATTCCTTCCATGGATCTGTGCTGATCCACACTGTATGCAAGACAAGGCTAACTGAGCCCTCTCTCACAGGGTTAATGTGTGTGTGTGTGTGTGTGTGTGTGTGTGTGTGTGTGTGCTTGGAATAGTGCTGAGGGGCTAGAGAGATGGTCCAGTGGTTTTGAGCACTGACCGCTCTTCCAGAGGACTGCTCTTCCAGAGTTCGATTCCCAGGACCCACATGGTGGCTAACTAACCATCTGCAGCCCCAGTCCTAGGGGACCAGACGCCCTCTTCTGACCTCTGCAGGCACCAGCAACACAAACACGGCACAGACAGACATGCAGGCAAAACACCCCTACATTTAGAATAAAACCAAACATTTTAATTTGATAAGAGAATAATGCTATGAGCTGCAGTACACTATGAAAAGGCACTGCCGGTTGTTCAGTAACCCACCTCTTCAGCTCTCTGGAACCCCCTATTGACTTTACTAAACTATTGCACACAGCCCTCCTTATCCAAGGCCTCAGTGGCCTGCGAGCTCCAAATATATAAAATGAAAAATTCCAGAAATAAATATTTCATAATTCTTCAGCCTTAGGCAACTCAGGCCCGTTCACTGGTACATCACCCTATACATGGCCTGTCTGTGACCTAATGACCAGATGAACCATCCAGGCACTACAGTGTTTGTGGTCAATGATTTATTCAAGGCACACGCTGGCCTGTTTGGCTATGCCGTGTGTGTGTGTGTGTGTGTGTGTGTGTATATATATATATATATATATATATATATATGCATATACGTGTGTGTGTTTGTGTGTGTGTGTGTGTGTATGCTTGGAATAGTGCTGAGGAGACACCGAAAGTTCTTTGAAGTGAAAGTTCTTGGCATGTAGAGAGGGTTTGATGCTATCCGTGGCCATAGGTGCCTACTGTGTATCTTGGACCGTATCCACGAAAGGTAAGGGGACTGATTGCTTAAACTTTCTAAGTCTTTTCTGTTTCTTAGCCTTCACCACAGGCTTTTTTGTTGACTCGTTTTTAACTTAGAAGTGTTTCAAGCACCTAGGCAGCGGGTGCTCAATGGTGTGATGGGCATGAGTGTGTGTACGAGGTCTTGGCTCCCTGGTTTCTGACAACACATCAAGGTGGGGCAGCACTCAGACTCAGACAACCGGCAGGTCCTCCCCATGGGTCCCTTCTCTAGGGCTTTTCCAGCTGCAGACTGGAAAAGTGTGGACTCATGTCGGGAACCTCAGCGCTCAGCAGACTAAGGCAGGGGAATCACACAAATGCAAGCCGGATGGGGCTACACAGTAAGCTTTGGGCTAGCCTGAGCTACGGTGTAAGACCCTGTCACTCAAAAGTTCTTTAAACAATCACACACACACACACACACACACACACACAGATACACACTGCAGCCCAGGACTCAGACACAGTGGCTGGTTCTTGTTTGCCATCCCAGCACTTGACACATGGAGGCAGGGGAACAAGAGTTCAAGGCTGGTCTTTGTTACATAGTAAGTTTAGGGTAATAACTAAGTGAATAGGCAAATAAATAAGGATGGTAAAGAACTCATTGTATGTGGTAGGGTTGGTTTTTTCACGAAACTCTGCCCCCACACCTATGCCAGGCTGTCAAATAATTTTAAAAAAATATATAGGGTTTTACTATGTAGTTCAGACTGGCTTTTAACTCACAATCTTCTGCCTTCCATGTGAGAATTGCAGGTGTGTGCCACCATGCCCATTAAAGCATATTTTTAATATAAGTCCAGATCAAAAAGAATGTAGAAAGCTTTTGTTTTAGCAACAGGGGAAAGACACCATGGAAAGGGTAGGGGTCCTTGAGTAAGCCTAAGGTTCAAATCCTGACTCAGACAGACACTTGCTAACTGTGTGATCCTGGGGAGATTACTTTGTCTCTCTCATCTCCAGTTTCTCCACCTGAAATTCACATATAAACAAAGTCATGTGTGCTGGACGACCCATTTGAGAATCTGAAGGAAGGGGGTTGGAGAGAGATGAATGGGGCTGGAGAGCTGAGCTGGCTCAGTGGTTAAGAGCATTGGCTGTTCTTCCAGAAGACCCAGGTTTGATTCCCAGCACCCACATGGCAGCTCACAACCATCTACAACTCCAGTCCCAGGAGCTCTGATGTCTTCTTCCAGCCTCTGTGGGCACAGATATACATGCATACAAAACACTTTATTAAAAATTAAAACATGAATCTGAGGGAAGATTAGAAAGAGTAATTCAGACACTAAACACCACAGCAGCAACAGCCACAGCTCCCGGGGTTCCCCGTTGGTCGGTGACTAGAATGTGTGGTGTTGGGTGAGTGCAGGAGGCCGGGTGGGAAAGGGAGGAAGTGTTCCGTCCCCTGTTCCTCCCTCCCCCAAGAACACTCACACAGTGGAACTTCGGTGGCTCCTGACAGGCAGGCCCTGCTCAGCCCTCACCAGCCGCTGGTAGGAGATTCCTGTGGACCAACAAACAACAAAGAGGAGAGGGTAGGTAGGTTTAGGTCCCAGGCAATGTCATCCCGGGCCTCTTACGAGCCAGGTTCTGAAACATCAAGCTGGGAGTGCCCCAGGAAGCTCCAGACAAACGTTGGAAAGACAGTTGCTATTTGGCCCTTGGCTAAGTGCTTTGCTTCTGTGGAATGGTCACTTCACCCGTAAACTTCAATCTTCACTTCAAAGCCACCCTCAGCCTCTCTGCTGCCCTCTGTCTTTTCTTGACCATTTTGTCCAGGTCCTATCCCTAGATTGGCAACAGGCAGCAGGAGACAAAGGGATGTATTGTTCGATCCCCCATGTCCTATTCTGGTTTTTCCCACCTGGCCTTGGGCAGACAGGTCATTGACCCTGGTCCTCAGTCCCCCCTGAGGAGACAGCTAAAGGAGACAACTCTGTGGCTGCTCATAGCTTAGTCCCTGGCCCACCTCTGATGCACCAGCTTGGCCTTCCTGGGAGATAGAACTTCATGAGAGGGAGAATGCAGGCCCAGGAGGCTGCCAAGTCGTTCCTAGGTCCTCGCATAGTGTCACTAACGCCTGGGGTCTCCCTGCAGTGGGGGAGGGGTGTGTGCCAGGCACCCACCAATCTCCATGCTCAGCCTCAGTTGGCCAGGCAGCACCCTGTTCCACTCTCCACTTCTCTGTCTGGCTTCTCACACCTTAGAGACCTAAGTCTTGCCTAGTGCCTGTTTTCTCTGACAGTCCCCAGCCTGTCTCCCTTCCTCCCCTGCGACTTTAAACACACCGAAAGGAAACAATGTTCAGAAATAGGTGCAAGGAAGTCCTTTCTGGGCACACGGCATCCCTGGCTGGGACTGAGCTGGGGTAGCTGGAGGGAATTCCCCGTGGATGCAGGAAAGCCAAGAAAGCTGTAAACACAAAGGGCATGAATTTTGTTTGGTAAACGACAGGAAATTACCAGTTCATGTTCCTCTAACTTGGGACATAATTGGTTTGATTGTTGGCCTTTTGTGTGATGTTGGCTTTCTATAATTGCCACAGACGCTAATGTTAGGTCTTCTTTGCTAATAGCATCCTTAAAATAGTAGCTGTTACTCTTAGGAGTTGGGATGCCATCTAGTGGCCATTCACATACATTACAAAGATAAACTCAATCCCACCACACCCTCTGCCCGAACCACACCCGCGCAACATAGACAAGCAAATCTCTTGACTTTATTTACGTGTGTGTGTGTGTGTGTGTGTGTGTGTGTGTGTGTGTGCGCGCGCACTTTGCTGGGTAGAATCCCGGGCCCTTGAATCTCTAGCTATTTCCTCCAGCTCTACTTAATTTTGTGCATGTATGTGTATATGCTTGTCTGAAGGTCTATGGCCCCATATGTATATATGAATGTGCATTCAGTGTATGTGGGGGCCAGAGGTTGGCACAGGGTATCTTTCTCAATTGTTCTCCACCTTATAAAGGGAACCAGGATCTCTCACTTGAACCCAGAGCTTGCTTGTTCTGCTAGACTCGCCAGGCAGCTTGCCTTGGCACACCCTGGGTTTGGCTTTCCAAGCACTGGGATTTCAGGCAGGCTGTCATACCCGCCCAGAGTTACCTGGTGTTTGGAATCAGAACTCAGGTCTTCATACTTAGATGGTAAGTGCTTTACTCACTGAGCAACAGCTCCTTCAGTGCTTTTAAAATCAGCAGCCCACTCCTCAGGGGTTCTTCGCCCCTAATTACACACCCCCAATGTGGTGCAGTTAGAGTGGGGGCTGCTCCCTGTGGCCTTTGTTGATCTAGGATGGACAGCCAGCCAGTCACACACCAAGCCATGAAGTCTCTGTCCCTGCATGTAAATTCTCCAAAATGCTAGGCTGCAAGACTACCCAACCCCCTGCATTCCGCTGCAAGCTTTTGCCCTGGCCCCAAGCCCAACTGCCCAGCTTTTTGCCACTTGGTTGTATAGGTGTCTTTTGACTCTGGGAGAGTGTTGGCAACTGCAGTCCCTGTAGTTACTCTTCTGTGGCATTCACAATGAGGACTACCCTCTGTCGTGTTTTTCCTTATGTCTCCGTGTAGGGACATTGCCATCCCCTCATCTTGGGCTGTGGTACAGTTTAGTGTGGGGGCTGCTTCCGACGTTCTCTCTTGTACTTGTCTGCTTAACTTGGAAGCACCAGGAGGGGGATATTCGGGAGGACATCCTGACACACACTGACCGAGAGGAAGCTGTGATTTGAGCTAATGGCTTGTCTGAACAGTCAAGACGCCCACAATTCCAAGCAGAGACACAACCATTTGATAAGACAGCTAACCTGAAGACACCTCTCAGTGTCCTTTGACCTCTCTTGGTGATGGCCTCCACTGCTTATTGTGAGATTATGGGATTTATGAAGTTTGTTGGCGGGCTAGGGCCTGACCTGGGAACATACTAGAACCGACTGACACAGGACATCAGACTTTTCCTATATGGAAAAGTTCCTCCAAAGAAGTACACTGGGGTCTCCCAAGTATAGGGGTCACCTGTCTTGGTAGGAATAAGGCATCAAGTAAATGGAAGAGGACTTCACCACGACTTTTGGAATTGAGTAGATGTGGGTTTACCATCTAACTCCGGTTTCATTATCTAAACAGTGAGCACGCCCGTTACTACACCAAGAGCTGTTCTGAGGCTACATGGGACCCACACTTGCCTTATTGTGAGCACACACTAATGACCCCTGCACCATTATTAACAGCAGAAGCCCTGCTTTGATGGAGAAACCTGTCTAAAGTCACTAGCTAGTACGTGCCAAAATCGAGGTCCTTGTCACTCAAGGTCCATGTTCCTTCTCCCACACTTGACCGTATTGTTTGGACAAGGGAAGCGGGTTTCTCACTTATGCATCTGTTAGGGGCGTTGTATCATTTCCTCCCCCTGTAGAACTGCGTGTGGCCCGCTGAGACACAGCCTTGAGGTTTGTGTGTTTTCAAAATTGCCCAATGCCTCACACGTAAAGTGCCCGTGACACCGACCAGGATTCCAGAGCAGTCCTTAGCAGGCAAGTATGATATTCTGCATCACCATGTGAGCACAGAATCAACATTCGATAAACACATGGTCTGAAGCTCAAAGGGCTATTCTGGGGGAGGAGGTGTTGTTGATGCCACTGGGGGTGGAGTCAGGAAAAAAGGGAAGGCCCTACTTTGATAACCAGCCCACTTCCTCCATACTTAAGGAGACTACCAGCTCTTGTTTTCATAGCAACGGAGTCTCTGAAACTTTACTGGGGGAGGCCCAGATCCCCAGGTCCCTTGTCATCTTTTTGACTTGACAGGACCGATCTCTGAAGGTATCAGCATCCCAGTGCTTACTGCCCCCTGCAAGATCGAAATTGATAGAATCAGCACCTGTATTCACAGATGGCCCTGAGAGAGAGACAGAGACAGAGACAGAGACAGACAGAGACAGACAGAGAGAAAGACAGAGAGACAGAGACAGAGAGAGAGACACAGAGAGAGAGAGAGAGAGAGAGAGGCTACACTGTGCTCCTATTGTTCAGATGGGGAAACTGAGGCTTATATGTATGCTCCGCGTCCTATCAAAGGGCCTCCCAGTCAATGAGTGTCAGACTCTGATCCAGGATTTGGAATCAATGGCCTGGCACGAAGCCAAAGGAAACATAGAGCTATTTGGTTCTCCTTCAATGGCTCAAGTTCCCTGGCCTCTGTTCCAGCCTTCTTCTACAGCTTCTCTTGGCCAGGCTCACTACAGATGGAAGGGGGTCATGCAGAAGTAAGTCCCACCAAAAATCCCACTAAGATGTTCTCCAATAAGCCTACCTGCTGGTCACGTAGAAGAGGGTAACTTTATCTAACCCACTACTTGCTGAGGACTAGGGCGTAGCTTCTGTGAAATTACCTACCTACGGAGTGAGAAAAGTCACAAGCATTTGTGTTGTTGCTGTTGTTGTTCCATAGAAACAGTCACACCCAAAGCTCTGGCCCATTAGAAGTATCTGAATGATGCCAGCTCAGTTCGCCTCTAATGTCTTTTAGTTTCTACCTAATCTTGTCAGTTTGCACCTCATGCCCTCAGTTTGAATCTTATTCTAGCTTATGTGAGAAATTTACATCCAGTTCTTCTGCCTTTTTTTTTTTTTTTTTTTTTTTTTTTTTTTTTTAGACAGGGTCTCACAGTGCAGCTCTGGTTATCCTGGAACTCACTGTGTTTGTTGACCTGGCTGGCCTTGAGTTTAAAGAGATCCACCTGCCTCAGCTTCCCAAGCACTGGGGTCAAAGGCGTGCACCACCATCCCTAAATACGTCTCTGCCTTTCTGGAAGCCAGCTCTACCTTGCTACTGCTCAGTAATGAATGGACTCTGACTTCAATACAGGCTCAGTACAGAGCTGTGGGAGACTTTGAGCTATTTGGAAGTGATTCTCGGCCGCCGCGAGAGGTCATGATTTCCTAGTTCAGCTCTGCTTACCCTCAAAGAGGGATGGGCAGCTCTGTGAGTGCTCCCGGCATCTGACCTCTCCCAGATCCTTAGTGTGTGTATCTGACACCTCTCATGGTCTCACATCAAGGACTCTCTGCAGTGAGTAGCCACCGCTGGGCCCTCCCTCCTTTGACGAAGGGCCCATCCTTCATTTCCACCATCAGTGGCTGCTCTGTCTGGCTCTTCACTCCCAAGTTTAGCATGCCATCATCCCAAGTTCCTGCCTCTCCACACCTGTTTGCTGGGCTGCTGAGAACAGCGCTTCTGACCAACAACCCACAAAAGCATCTTTTCAAGGCATTGCGTGCACCCAGCTAAGACTAGCCACATGGTTCTGCTTGAAAGTGAGAAGCAGTCTCTCCATAGGTGATGCCCCTCCCCCGTGCAGCGATCTCCCTGGACCGCTTCAAATCAAGGAGCCACTCAGTTCTGTGTGTGCAGAGGCACCGTCAAGGTGCCTGGAGTTTAAATCCTGTCCCTTGAAATTGCAAAAGGAAAGAAAAGCTTTGTCTCCTGGAAAGGGAACCCGGGTCAACAGCCAGAAGTCAAGGTAGGTCCATGAAAGAGACTGCTGACCTTACACTGACTGCTCATTTAAGATGAGCAGACAGATCAGCGGATTGACTGGAGATGTGAGGCGTGAACCCTTGCAAAGGAATTCACAAGCGAAAATCCAGTCCTGAACTTTTTAGGGCTCCTGAGCTGGGGTATAGAATGTAATGCTTCAGTCAGCTTGTGTTTACATGACGACAGCTAAATGCCCCGGATGCTAAACACAACCTAGAGTAAGTAAACATTACAATGGGAAAGCAAAAGGATTACAATGTATCATGTATGGGGGTTTCAATCAATTAGCTAATCAACATCTAATAATCTAAGTGCTGCTTTTTAAATACTATTTTGAGAGATTTTATTTTTTTGATGATGTGCGTATATGGTGCGTGGGAAAGTGCTTAAATGCATGCAGGTGCTCCAGGTGGCCAGAAGAGGGCGACAGATTCCATGGAATTGGAGTTAAGGTGGCTGTGCACTGTCCCACGTGGGTGCTGGGAACTAAATTTGGATCCTCTGTGAGAGCAGGGTGCTCTTACTTGCTGAGCCATTTCACCAGCCTCCATTTTAGAAAACTGAACAGCATCCTACCAAATGACTGCTACCATATACTGAACTATGGTCATTAATCAGGGTTCTGCATTGGTTAATGCTTAGGGAGGGTACATTTGATGGACATTCTCTCTGCTAAATCTTTGTGCAGCCGTGGTTAGTCTTCCGGATTGAGTTTCAAGAATGGAATAGTGGTGTAAAAGGGTGATGCTGGAGCCAGCCCTCACCACTTTCCCATCAATAGTGGTATTTTCAGTCTTTTTTAAAGTCAGCCACTTTGAAAAGGAAGGCAGTAGCTCCTTCCAATTCTGCATCTGCTTCGGTCCTAGAGAGCATTGTTCTCAGAGTCCTTTCTGAAGCACATGAATCATATTTATTCAATATATAATCAACATATAAAGTCAACATAAAATATTTATATTTTCACTGGTGTGTCTGACAATTTTTAAAACTGACTCAAAAGAACCTTCCATAGGTCTGAAATAATTCTAACACACACACACACACACACACACATTTGTCATTTGTGTTCCATGTTTGGGTGTTCAGTTCTACACTTCCTGATCCTCTCGGCTCTCTGTAGCTTTATCTTAGGAATGGGCTTGGCCACTCCACTCGTCTGCAGACCAGGTTCACATATCCTATTTTTTCTTCCATTATTTTTATTCTCTTGTTTTCCACGCTTAAATCTTTTACTTATCTGCAAGTTATTTTATGTTTAAGATGGAACTTCGTTTAACTTTTTTTTTATTGAGACAGTCTCTCTATGTCGTCCTGGCTGGCCTGGAACTCATTATTATAGACCAGGCTGGCCTCAAACTCACAGAAGTCCACCTGCTTCTGCCTCCAGAATGCAGAGGTCAAAGGTGTGAACTGCCAATGCTCTGCAGGATTAGAATTTTAACTCATTTCTAAAGTGGCCTGCCAGTTATCCTGATGGTACTTATTAAGTGACTGGGCTTTTTTGTTGCTGGCTTGAGGGTGCCTCTTTACCATGGCAGATATTGCCTTTGGTTCTGCCGATCTATTTCTACACTAATAGGTGCTATTTTAATAGCTTCAGCATTAGAAAGACCTAATGATGCAAATACTCCCTTCTCCGTCTCTTCTAAGAGCACATAAATAAACACATAGCAAATGAATAAATCAAATGCTTCTGTAGTCTAGTTATAATTTCAAGTAGGCTTTAGTTGTTCCGGTTTAAATGATCTTGGTACTTAGATTGGGACACATTATTTCCATGATACCTGATGTTATCATTGATATTGGTTCAGTTCCACAATGTCTCTCTTCAATGAACAGTCCTTTAGTTAATGCTGACATCTCTGTGTGGATTACTCACATTTCTTATTTTAGATTTTTTTTTTTAGGTTTTTATCTCTGTTGTATTCCCCCCTCCTTGTGTGCCTCCCTCCTTTCCTTTCTCCTGTCTTCCTTCCCTCTCTGCCTCTATCTCTTTCCTCTTTAAGCAGGTTCTCACTCTGTAGCTCAGGCTGGCTCCTCTTTCCTCTGCCCCGAGTCCTGGATCTTTCCCTCCTAGATGGGGCTGGTAAACTGGGAAGTTTAGTCTGCCTTTGCTGGCTCTGAGTTACTCATGCGCATGATTCTCTCACACTTAGATAAGCAATTGGGTGTTATAAAATTAAAATGTTATCCCCTCCAGATGAAGAAAGACCCTTTGCATAGGCAAAATACATATGAGGAAACCCAGAACGATGCTCAAGTTCAATGGAAATGCTTGCAGCAGTTCCCCTGGGCAGTTGCCATATTAAAAACACTTCTGTAGCAATAGTTTCCATATACTGAGGGGTTTTGAATATCAAGAGAGAGTGTTGATGCTAAGCAAATGCTTTAGAGGAATCTAAAGAGATGACTTCCCTGAAATAGAACAGTGGTGAATCGCTCTGTTCTGGGCAGCCTCTCAGGGAATCAGACCTGGTTGTTCTTCCTCTTGCTGAAGCCTGGGTTTCTTAGGATTCTCATCTAAAAACAGCAGTTACACCATTTGCCTCAGTAGAAAAGGGTTCACGCTGCCAAGCCTGGTGACCTGAAGCTGATCCCCAGGACCCACACAGTGGAAGTAGAGAACTGTCACCAAGCTGTCACACCAAGGCACTCACACACACATGTACTGCCACCCCTACACAAAGTGCATAAGTGTGGCTTAAAACAGCAGTCACAATTTCTCAAGAACTCTTACTTTTCAGATCCTAAGTATGAAAGAACCTGGAAACATGCTGGAGAGATGGCTCAGCAGGTCCTGAGTTCAATTCCCAGCAACCACATGGTGGCTCACAACCATCTGTAATGGGATCTGATGCCCTCTTCTGGTGTGTCTGAAGACAGCTGCAGTGTACTCATATACATAAAATAAATAAATAATTCTTAAAAAAAAAAAAGAACCTGGAAACATGAAGTCTTTGTCCACACTTGTCAGGACAACCATCAACAGCCTCCATTCTTAGCAGCAGGCACTATCCCTGGGAAAGCCACTCCTACAATTGCCTATTTGCTCCCAGGGCAAAGAGAACACATCTCATCATTATCCTGGAGACTTCTCTGAGTGATCTGCACAGCCCTGGCCACCCCGTAGCTTATCAGAGGTTCTCAACCTTCTAATGCTGTGACCCTTTCATACAGTTCCTCATGTCCTGGTGCCCCAACCATAACATTATTTTCATTGCTACTTTATGGCTGTAATTTTTGTACTTCATAACTGTTACCCATCATGATGTAAGTATTTTTGGAGATGGAGGTTTGCCAAAGGGGTCGAGACCCACAGGCTGAGAACTGCTGTCCTAGCTAATCAGAATAGCAGTACAGGCAGGCCTGTGCTAGCTTCCCTGAACAATTCTCACTTAAATAACTCCCTGTATTGACTGCCTTAATGTGTGTGAACACAACCATCTGATGCTAAGCACACCGTGAAGAGCGCACTCCACATTCCTTACCATGGTGTGGGCAAGGATGGCATGTGTGGAGAACTGTTCCAGAAGGGCTGGTTATCCTAGTCATGTGACCCCGGGCCCCCTTGGTACTCACCTGGGGCCTTGAGTTCAGCATCAATGAAGGTGAGCATCTCTCTGCAGATGCTGCAGTAGGGAACCGGCCAGGTCAAGAAACAGTGGTAGGTGCTGGCTGCCTTCAGCAGGAGGTCGGAGTCTGGTGGGAAGTGTGGTGTCTAGGGTGGAAGAGGGACAGTAAGGAGTATGTAGGTATCCAGGTATGTAGTGGCACATGCCTTTAATCCCAGCACTCAGGAGGCGGAGGCAAGTGGATCTCTGTGAGTTCGAGGCCAGCCTGGTCTACAGAGTGAGTTCCAGGATATATGTATATATGATATATGTATAGTATAGAAACCCTGTCTTGAAAAAAGAAAAGAGAAAAAAGTGAACAGGTGAGGAAGGGTTCATTGTATCCCGAGACAGTTTCTGCTCCCTCTTTGGAATATCTCACAAAGGACACACACACTTCCAGAGAGCAGTTACACCCCAGGACAAGATCAGGGGAAAACTGAACTATGGACAGACAAGATGCTGTCCAGAGCTTCTCTGTGGCAACGGGCCTTGTTCTCATCAAATAGGGTCTTAAGTAGCCCAGGCTGGCCTTGAGCTTGTTACCACCTCTCAAGTGCTGACTTTATGCAGTGCCAAGGATCAAACCTGGGGCCTCATGCTTGCTAGGTAAGTGCTCTCCCCACTGAGCCACACACTCTGCCCACAGACCACAGTTTTTCCAACACTTCAGAGAGGAAGTCTCTCTGAAAAGCTGTCAGCTCAGAGGTCGTGGTAAATGGTGCCATGGTTTCTACTCCCTTTGAGGAACTATGTTCTGTGCAAACACGATTCGTATGTAAATATTCTCATGAGAGGCAAATATTTTTATTCTTTGGGTGGACTGTTCCTCCATAGAAGCCAAGAGATAGCGGGTACCATGGCAACCATCTACATCAGCCAGAGGCTTCCCAGGGTGCTATCAGAAGGTCTCGTTCCATCTCGAGTGTCCTGGCTCCCAAGTTTGTTTGTCCTCAGAGAGGTGAGGCCTCTGGCCCAGGTAGAGCCCACTCTCCCCTCTCATCTCTCAGCTCCTGGCCCAGCTGTACTTACACAGAGGACAGTGGAATAGAAGAGCAGAGCCAGCGGAGCGAGGAGGTCATAGGTGCCTTTCTCTTGGACCTGTGGAGATGAGAGGGAGGTCAAGGTCTTTCGGCCATTGTGTAACTTGTGGGCAGGTGGCATACAGCGCTTCTGTGCTGACCTCAGCAGATCAATTCAGACATTTCCTTCTCTTCCCCTTCTCTCTCCCAACATGCTTGAGACCTTCCACACACACACCCCCCCCATGACTCCAAGACAGTGGGTCCTTTACGTGTCACAGTGTGGTCATGAGAAATTGGGAGCATGGTTTTGAATTGGTTTACTTGTGACCAGCAAGCAAACGCACCAGGTAAATCTCATACCAGGATGGTGGCCATGAGTGCTGCCATCAGGAATGACTTAAATGATGAATCCCATTTACAACTCAGAAAGACAAGAAACATAAAAGAGAAGCCTCCATGAAACAGTTTGAGTCATTTTGGGAACTTGGCCCATTCTGGAACCTCAGCCCCGCTCAGCATTACGTATGTAAATAAAAGCCTGCACCCTGAGCTGTCAGAGGAGGCCCCAGCTTCCCTTCCCAATCAGAGTCCTCTTCCTTGTCTCTGTTGCTGTGGATCCTTCTCAGGAAAGGAACTCAGTGAAGCTTCCTCCCTGCCTCCTCTTCCCTCCTTCTAGTCTATACCCTGACTAAGAGCATCATCTATCCTAAGCTGTAGCTATGAACTCAGGTCCACACGGGACCTGTTGTGTGTTTACACAGGACAGGATAGGACATTCTGTGCAGGAGCAGAGCAGACAGGACCCACAGAGCTGACCTAAGTCCTGCCTTTGCAATGCCAATTCTATCTGTGCTCATCAGTGTCTGCTTCACCCTCACCTCTTGGGTCTTCTGTAGGATCTGTTCCAGGAGGATGAGGAAGTGGCCCGGGTCCCTGCTGACCAGCTCCTGTAGGCTCCAGCAGTTCAGACACAGCCCGGCTACACAGGGGGCAAGTTAGATCAGTGGTTAGTTTCACTCTCTCTGGCTAGCTATAGGCAGAGCTGTAGAGAAGAGGGTTTATTCTGGAACGCTGATATGGAAGAGTATATGTGAATATTTCTTTCTAAATAGAGTCTTGGAGAAATGGCATCAGGTCAAAGCCCCCAAGCTCCACCAGGACATGTGAAACCAGACCTGGTGGCACAGCATGTGGGAAGCTGAGGCAGTTGGATCATGAGTTAAGGGGCACCGTAGGCGATGTAGTCCAAGGCTAGCCTGGGCTATATAATGAAATATACTGAGTAGCAATAACAATGGTGATAGCAAAAGAGGGGCTGGTGAGATGGCTCAGTGGGTAAGAGCACCCGACTGCTCTTCTGAAGGTCCAGAGTTCAAATCCCAGCAACCACATGGTGGCTCACAACCATCCGTAACAAGATCTGGCGCCCTCTTCTGGAGTGTCTGAAGACAGCTACAGTGTACTTACATATGATAAATAAATAAATCTTAAAAAAAAAAAAAAAGAAAAAGAAAAAAGTCCGTAAGATATAAGAACCCATTTCATAGCCCTGGGTCTGAGGGGACTCCTTAGCCATTGAGGTTGTTGATCAAAGCTAGAATCCCTTAGAGGCCAAAGAGCCTGCTGCGACTCTGTCCCTGCACCTCCGGGTGTGACGGTGGTCCCAACAGTTGTCCCTGCCCAGCTTTCCTGTAGTGGGTGCCAGTTCCTACCAGATGCAAGGAAGTCGGGCCAGAGGTAAAAATTGCTACAAGACAAGCGCTCCACCCTGTGTCCGAGACAGTCATGTGGCTTCCTAAGACTGCTTGGCAGAGGAGCCCAGGAAGGAAGGGGAAGCTGGACTCACTGCTGCGTCGAAAAGCTCTGAGCCCTTCCTTGTCACTGGGACTTTCTTAATGTGCTGGTTCCTGGCTTCCCTGAAATCAGCCAGGGCAAACCCCTAAAAATTCAAGAGGTGACCACAGGGACAGGGGCTGCATCAGTGGGACAGGGAGTGATCACTGGAGGGGGTGGAAGGGGACATGGCCTTCGAGGAGCGGGGGCCATGCTTCCTCGGGTGTGGGGGTGCTTTTCAAAACCCTGGAAGCTCCTGGAAGTGTATCCATGTGCCTCTAGATTCATGTCTAGCATGCATGAGATGCTAGGTTCAACATTTAGCACTGCAAGAAAAAGAGAAGGAAAAAACAAAACCACCACCAACAACAAAGCAGCAGCGCAGAAGTCAGATATTTCCTTATTTCTTATTTAATGATGCTTGGCCCCAACACTATGTAAAGTTTGGCTGTATCAAAACCTGGAAAGGGGGGAAGAAGGAAAAATGTTCTTCACTGACCATTACTTCGTGCCACTATGGTGCTAGGCTTCCTTACACAGTCTCTCTGCCCAGGTTCCTGCTTCTAGTCATTCGTATTTCCATTATCCATTGGGCTCTCACAAGGACAAGTGGATTGTACAAGGCTGTATAGTCAGTGAGAGTCTTAATCCAAATCTATCTAGTTCCAAAGGACAGAGAAAGTTGTCCACAGAGGTGGCATCTGAGCTGAGAGGGCTGGGTTTTTAGGGAAGAGATCCAGGAAGCAAGCCCAGAGGTTCTGGATGACGCCTTCATCTGAGGCTCTGGAACGTCTCCCAGTCCCCCAGACCTACCTGACCAGGGAGCAGAACGGCGTCCGAGGCTCAGTCCATGCAAGCATCGCTCCAGAGCATGCTGGATGCGGTCCTCTGTGCACGTTGTGGCTGCTGGCTGCATCCTGAGTCATTGCCTGCATGGGGGATAGATAGACATTGGTCAGCTTGTTGGGCTCCCTTCCTGGAGAACACCAGGCTAGGGGAGCCTTCAGCCCAGCAGGACAGTAGTAAAACTGGCACTCTCGGCCCACTTGGGTGCTCTGGGCACTGCACAAGGAGGCTCCTAGCTGTCTACAAGGAGGGAGCAGCTTCCGGAAGGTTTATCTGTGTGTCAGGAGAGGGCACTCACGGGACAGAAAAGCATGGAAGGGGGCTGGTGAGATGGCTCAGCAGGTAAGAGCACCCGACTGCTCTTCCGAAGGTCCTGAGTTCAAATCCCAGCAACCACATGGTGGCTCACAACCATCCGTAATGAGATCTGACTCCCTCTTCTGGTGTGTCTGAAGACAGCTACAGTGTACTTATATATAATAAATAAATAAATCTTAAAAAAAAAAAGAAAAGCATGGAGGTGGAGAGAAAGAGAGTTCCAGGATGGGAACGGAGCGAGAAATAGGATGTGCCTACTCACTGGGCAGTAGGGAGTGTTGCCAAGTGCCTAGGAGATGCCCAGGGATACCTAGAGAATGGCCAGACCTCTGACATCTGGGCAAGGGACCTCCAGGGGGGGGGGGGGGAATCAAAACTACATGGGAGATTTTCTTGTGAATTTCCAGACCTGTGTCTCCTGGTCCTGCAGAGGGTGGGGCTGCAGGATCTCTCTCCACATGCTGGACCCACCACTGTTGGGGTCAACGCCACTGCTAGGGCTAGGACAAGGGTGGGGGTCTCTTCCCACATGTTGCCTCACGTCATACAACCCATACCACCTCAGTTTGGATGCCCAGGTCCTTTCTGCCTTGAGCGTTTTGCAGTCTGTCCAAAGCCCTTGTCCATGGCCCTTCCACATTTTCCTGAGGCCCAGCTGGCCCAACTAGGGGGCCACAAGGAAGGGACTTCAGGAGCGGTTTTAACACCAGGTGGGAAACTGGGAGTCTCCAATAGGGCTAACCCCATGTCTTCATTCTGGGGAGAGCTCTCTGGGTCCTTTGGAAGCTATAGCAGGAATTTGTCATGGTGATTAAGCCAGGTTGCAGCCTCCACCAGAGCGAGATCCAAACTGGACTCTGATTTTTGCTAGTCTCAAGATTTGTGGCAAATGCCTGAGCTTCCCCCAAACCTCAGTTTGCTCATCTGTGAAGTGGGGATGGTGATGGTGCAAATGTCAGAAGGCTGTGGGGAGGAAACACAAGGCCCTAACTGAGCATCCCTGAGAGATCTATACCACACAGCCATCTCTGCCACACTTGCCTGCCCTCCAGGACTTATCTCACTGTAGACATTGTCCCTGGGCTGGTCAGGCAAGGTCATCCAGGACACTGAGGAAGTGTTGGAGCAGTCCTGTGGATCTGAGGACCAACCAGGAAACCAGAAGAGGAAGCAGAACCTCCAAACTGAGCCATGCAAACGACATGCAAAGAGGGATAAACTCCCAGACCCAGATGCCCAGATCTCAGAGCCTCAATCTAGGCAAATCCTCCTGTCTCCCCATCTAGACGGAGAACAAGCACCCCCTGAAAAGTAAGCTCTTTGTGAGCTGTCCCACCAACGTCCCTAGAGAATGACGCATCGGGAAACTGGGATGGCACGGCAGCACCCATGAACCATGCCGTCTTCCATTTCCTGGCCACCTACTATGTGCCCGGGACAGAGCGGGCATGAGTTCCTGGGTGGAAGATGTTGACTCCGACAACCATACAAAGGGGGACTCCTGGGAGATGACATAGGCTATGAAGAGTGGATGGCGCTGGAAGAGGGAGAGCTGGCCAGCCACATAGTAGGTTGTTTAGAGTCTTCAAAGAGGGGACTTAAAGTCAGACAGGGACACCTAGAGTTAAGTGACGGGAAGAGGATTCCAGAAAGAGGAGCTGGTATTGCCAAGGTCTGGGTGTAGGAATGAGCTTGCCAAGGACCTAGACCCTGGAGCAGGCTGTCAGGACATGGGGCTTGCCTGGAACACAGCCTGACCCGGGTTCCGTGGCCCCAGATACTGGGATGGTGATCTGAGTTAAGAAGAATACTCATTTACTCTTCATGATCAAGCCCCTAAATGTTATTCTTGGTGATGTTGAGATGCCTCAAGGCATCTGTAAGCCCTTTCAGAACGGCTGCCACATTTGCCTTCAAACTACGTAGAATCCACTGCCCGCCCGCCCCCCCCCCCCCCGCCAGGCAGATGAGGCAGTTTCCTGAGCTCAGCTATTTTTTCATCTTGGGCTGTGCTGGTACCCAGCGAGGCTGAATGACCATGGGGTTAATACCTGTGATGAGTGGCTGATCTCAGTGACAGTCCCAACGCTAGCTCCTATACATCATGTCTATCAGCCTGAAGCTGACGGCACCTGCCGCTGGAACAGTAGAAACCTCCATACAGACAACTTTAGAGACGAAACCTAGCCTTTGAACTCATAGCTGCTCCTCCATCAATCCTAGGCCAAGTTCTTGAGGGAGATGGGAAGTCACCCCAGCTGGTCCTTTGTGGGCAAGTAGACCATACCACCAGACAGAAGACCTGGTAAGATTGAAACAGGTTCAGCTCCCAACTCCCTAGAACTCTCATAATCAAGAACAGCAGATGTTGGAACCGGCTCTCAGCCAGAGTCTACCTCTCTTGGATGGAACATGTAACTGTGACATCCTATTGAGAGGACCATGACAACTAGTCAGGTAGCATAAAAACCTGGGGTTCTCCATGCTAACAAGGGATCTAGATACACGCCTGAGTGTTTAGCCAATGAGCTTCCCTTCCTAGGTATCCCTTTCTGCAAAAGGTGTTTAATCCCTGCTTCACCCTGAGTAAGGTGTACACATTCACATCCACCATGAGCAGAGCAGTTTGGACAAGCAGGATCCGTCTCCTTTGTCAAGGATCGAAGCAGGATCCTTGGGGGGGGATTCCAGTTGTGGGGGGAGACCATAGAACCGTGTCTAAATCTCCCAGAGAAGGCCTTCAGCCCCTCTTTACTACCAGCACCCACCAGAACCAAACCGGATTCTGCCTCATCCCCAGCTCAATTATCCCCTTTCTGCCTGGCACGTGGAGCAGTCTCAAATCCTCTCAGACCCCAGCTATGTCTGGGTACACAGAAACTTGAGAGCCATGGCATCCATTCCAGTCCCTGCTGTTTCTCATCAGGAAGAACACAGGCTGGGACCGCCCCCCCCACCCCCCCACCCCCGCCATCGCAGGCTGTATTCTGCCTTCCCTGAGGGGCATGCTTCCCTGAACGCTCCAGCATCCCAGTGGCAAAGCAGACACGTAGCCTGCTGCCCAACAGCCCTTCAGTTTCCACAAGAGGAGTATGGAAGCCGAAGGCGATACAGAGCCTGCTCTAGGCCACCAGGAGCACGGTAGAACTATAGGGAAGCCATACCCCTCCCAAGAGCCCGGGAGCAAGTAGGACTTTTCCTTCTTCCTAGCTGTGGCTGAACCTAAACCCCAAGTTCAGAGTGCTGAATGCCCTACATCCTAAGGTTCCCTGGAGAGGTAGCTCAGCAGTTAAGAGCCCTTGCTGCTCTTGCAGAGGATCTGAGCTCAGTTCCCAGCACCCACACCAAGCAGCTCACAACCACCTGTCACCCCAGCTCCAGGGGGATCCAACATTTCTAGTCTCTCCAGGTACCTGCATTCACATATACATACTCACACATTAAACACAGAACGAATAATTAAATAAATATTTAAAGTTCCAGAAGGCACTTGGATAGTGGCTGCAACTATCTTGGGTGGTGTTTGCATGGACCTGGAACAGCAGTGTCTGTGTGTTCATCACCATAAGACTGCAAAGGGGAAAAGGGTCATCGGCCATTCTAGAAGGTGCACCTGTTCTCTTAAAAACCAAGGGCTTGAGGGACCTGAAGACATTGTCTGAGGATATGAGTCTCCTACCAGGTGAGACACCACCGGAGTCATACCCAATTCATCAGGAACATTGGCAGGAAAGAGGGGAGAGGCAGAAGGACAGCTTTCAAGTCCACTGTGTGGGTGGCAGGACACTAGAAAGACAGCTGGGCTTGAACAGTTTTGTTACTCTGAGTAGGTAACCATCAGGGTGGGCAACCCAGCAGTAAGAGGCAGGAGGCTAGACCACCTCTGTGGGACAGTAGTGGAGTAGGAGAAAAAAATGAGCAATTAGTGTCACAGAAGAGTAGAATACCTTGCCCAAGTTTACATAGCTCAGAGGTAGTATCTTAGTTTGGGTTTTACTGTTGTGAACAGACACCATGACCAAGGCAACTCTTATTAGGACACCATTTCATTGGGGCTGGCATATAGGTTCAAAGGTTCAGTCCATTATCATCAAGGCAGGAGCATAACAGCATCTAGGCAGGCATGATGAAGGTGGAGTTAAGGGTTCTACTTCTTCATCTGAAGGCTGCTAGCAGAATACTGGCTTCCGGACAGCTAGGATAAGGGTCTTAAAGCCCACACTCACAGTGACACACCTACCCCAACAGGGTCACGCCTTCTAATAGTGCCACTCCCTGGGCAGAGCACATACAAACCATCACAGGGAGCAAAGCCAGAATGCAAACCCAGGAAGTCTGGGTTCTTAACCCTGCACACATTGCCCCTCAGCAAATCAGATGCAGTTTAGAAAGGAAAGAAAACCAATGCACTCCAAGGGAAAACTCAATTCTTGGGATTTTGCTTAAAGAGGTTGGCATTCCCGATTGCTGGTAATCTTGAGCCCTGGCATGTCTATCTACACCAGTTGCCCAGTCCAGCCTGCCTCTTCCAGAAAATAGACCCCCTTATTATTCAGGACACCTGTGCATGGTGGCAACCTGGGCCCTGCCTCTCCAGCCTGAGGAGAGGATAGAAGTGTGAACTGGCTGTTAAGTCGCCCCTCTGCCCAACCCCTGAAGTGATGGACAAGCTGGTCTTGCTGGGAGGCCAGTGTGAGTCACCTTTGCCTTACACTGTCGTGATGCAAAGGTGAGTCACGAATGAGCCTTCTCAGCCACCGTGTCTTCTTCTGCCATGCCCTTGTCCTTACAGGTATCAGAGTCCAGTGTCCTGGTCTGCTGCTAGCAGCCTTCCCCAGTGTCAGCAGCACCCTTCTCCAGTACCTGCTGATCCATGGCCTTCCATCCTCCCTCCTGTAGACTCCTCGGTGTTCCCTGGCTCTAAGGAGACAACCAAGGTCAAGAGCCAGATATCCTCCAAACCCAGGGCAGAGTCACTGATATGCTGGGTTCCCTGTACTACTTCTGTCATCTAGGTGTTGGTCCATGCTCTTAAGAGTTAGGACCTGGGGCTGAAGAGATGGCTCAGCGATTACCAGGACTTAACTTTCAAAAGGACCAGGTTTCAATCGTCAACTCTCACATGTGCCTTATCACTACCTGTATCTCTCGTTCTATGGATCCAACAACCTCTTCTAGCCTTCCTGGGCAACAGGCATGCATGTGGTATGCAGACAGATATATGTGCAGACAAAACACCCATAAACGTAAAAACGAATAGATGACTTTTAAAAAGAAGTTGGGACCTACTGAGTGCTTGGCCTGGGAGCCTGAGGGGGGCAATAGAGGTCCAGCGGGGGAGCCCCTTGGTGAAGTACAAAGATGAGAGTGGGGGTGGGCTCATCCGGAGCCTGTGGGTGAGGTCAGCCCTTGTGCTCCACGCCTGGCCATGCACGAGGTTCGCTTTGTCAGGATGACTCGGTGACATCTGTCATTCCTTATGACTTGTGGGCAGAACCCCATTGGCTCTGGGGAAGGGGTGACAGAAGACAGTGGGATGAGACCTTTTTCAAAAGCTTGGGAAGCAAGACCTGCTCCGTTCAGTATCGGATGTCCAATCCTGGGATTCCCCTCATTAAGAGGGGTCCCCTTTGTAAAATTCCAGCTGCTGCCAGGCAGGCTCCCCTGATGGGCAGTGTTAAAACATTAAACAATGGCTTTTTCCTTTTCAAGTTCCTCTTCTGAGCCAGTGCAGAGGGCTGGCTGACCTTACAGAGGAAGGCTTGCCCTCAGAGACAGTGGAAGTCTGAGCCCAGACTCACTTGCTTGGATGGGAGCTCTCATCCTCCCAATGGTGTGAGTCACCTCAGCCCTTGCTAACAAGTTAATTTGAGTTACTTTTCTAATTTCTCCCAGAGTTACTGGAACAGGTTCTCAAATATCTATTTCTCGAACTCTGGTTTATCAAAAGTTCAAAATGTATTGGTGAGGACAGGAATTCCCAGGTCATTTTCCCAATGATTTCTGAATCATTCTGAGGTCGGTCATATGCCTTCTCTTTATATTGGGTCACTCACTATATTGCCTAAAGTACAGATTCAGGTTTGTATTACACATTTTATGGCAGACTACTGCTGCTGAAATAATTGTTTTGGACACTTATACTAGGTATAGTTACTACGGTGATAGCACTGTGTGGACAGCAGCTGAGAGGCTGGCTGGTCTCATTGCTCACGACTGCTTGGCTTTGTACTCTGAGGTTCTTCATTTCAGTTCATTTCTGGCTCAGCTGGGTATTCTGAGTGATGGCAGACCAAGTGCATGGCTAAGCTCTGAGGTCTTGTAAGTCATATGTCTTTCAAGAACTACAGCTTTGTCAGTGGCCGAGCTGCTGGCTTTTATCCTCACCCCTTCCTGATATATTATAGAAACTGCAGTTAGCAATAACAACAAAAAAGTACATGGCTGTAACAATGAAAATAATTGGAGAATGTTGTTGGATAAAAAATAACATAGAAATTAATATTTCTCAATTATTTCTTAAGATTTATTTTACTATTATACCTAAGTACACTGTAGCTGTCTTCAGATGCACCAGAAGAGGGCATCATTACATATGGTTGTGAGCCACCATGTGGTTGGTGGGACTTGAACTCAGGACCTTCAGAAGAGCAGTCAGTGCTTTTAACTGCTGAGCCATCTCTCCAGCCCCATATTTCTCAATTCTTAATCTTTACATTAAGATATGTCCTAGGGGAAAGGCCCCACTTATAATAGCATCAAGAGAAATAAAGATAATAAACTTTAAAATAAGCAATTTTTATGAATAAAACTTTTGAGAGAGAGAAAAGACAAGAGCAAATGGAAATCCACATCCTCTCATTATGCAGAAAGATCCAGAACGATACAGAAGTGATGCGGAAAGGATCACAAGTCTAAAAACATGGTAATTAAAACTGCAAAAATCCTTGGACATGTGGAAGAAGCTTGGTCACCTTGGATTTGTAGATGGCTTCGCAGTGATAATGCTTGTGCTAATTATACCTGTGGCTGGGATAAAACCCCAGGGCCAAAGCAACTCTGAAGGAAGAGTTTACTTGGGCATATATTTTCAGAGGGTTAACGCCTGCAATTGAAGGTATGGGATGACAGCAAGTGGAGTGGCAGGCACAGTAGCTGGAGCAGGAAGCTGAGAGTTCACATCTTAACCACAAGCAAGCAGACAGAGCAAACTAGAAGCAGGGGAGGCTCTTTATCATCATCATCATCATCATCTCAAAGACTACCCCTGATGACCTATGTCCACTCTCAGGGCTGTACATTTTTGGGTTTACTCCCAAAAATGCCATCGACCAAGAACCAAGCGTTCAAAAGCCCAAGACTATGGGGACATGTCTCTTTCAAAGCACCACACACCAAAGAATACAGGGCACAAAAGAAAAAAACCTGGGCAAATTAGACCTCAGAACCAAAACTAAGTTAGATCTAAGAGCCAAAACTCTGCATCAAAGTCTCCAGTCAAGAGTGAAATGCCCACAGAACAGAAGTCTTCCCTGTCATTTGGGTGACAAAGGACTACACCCCAACCCTGTCACCGTCACCGCCCAGGGAGATGAAGAACTTGAAGGAATATTTCCCTAGAGAAATATGCAGGTGGCTAATAAGCATTTGACAGGGTTTTTCAGTGCCAATGAGATGTCTCAACAGGTAAAAGGCAGTTAGCACACAAGCAGGTGACCTCAGTTCAATCCCTAAAACCTACATAAAGGTAGGAGAAAACAGACTACACAACACTGTCCTCTGACCTCCACACACGGGCAAGCTGACCCCACACAAATACACGATAGCACTGGTGGTAATAGAATCCTTTTCACTCCTCATCACCATGGAAGTGCCAATCAAAACTGGGCCACTCCTATCAGTATGGCTACTATTAGAGAAAAAGAACAACAAAGTAAATGCTAGGCTGTGAAGAAGTCAGAGCCTGGTGCATGCTGCCTGGGAATGTGAAACAAAAAGGTAGCAGCTAACGGGCTGCGGGAGAACAAGGTGCTTCCTCTAAGATACACAGCAAGCCCGACTTAGGATTCTGTCACTCCACTTCTGGATAGATGCACAACGTAACGGGAAGCAAGGTCCTGAACCTCCACGTTCATAGAGGCATTGGATACAGTGGCCAAAGACTGGAAGTAAGCCAAGTGTCCATGGGGGGTTGAATGGACAAACAAGGTGTGTGTGTGTGTGTGTGTGTGTGTGTGTGTGTGTGTGTGTGATTTAGTCTCTTAAAGGAAGGAAATCCTGACACACGCTACAATGCAGATGAACCTTGAGCATCTCTGCTGGGCGCAAGAAGCTGCAAACGAGGAAAGCAAGACTGCACTTGGGTGAGGTACCTGGAGCTGTTAGTCAGAGGGATAGAAAGTTGATGATGGTTGCCAAGGGCTGAGGGAAGGAGATAGGAAGTGGTTAAATGGGTAGAGATGCATAAGATGAAAACGAGTTCTGGTGACAGATTGCACTCCTGGGTGAATGGCCTTAAGACTACTGAACAAGGGTGGGGGATGGCTTGCCTGGTAAAGTGGTGTGACCCTCACTACCACATAAAGAGGTGTGATAGTGCCCAACTGCAACCCCAGCATTCAGAAAGTAGAGGCAGGAGGATTAAGAGTTCAGAGGCATCCTCAGTTACACATCAAGTTTGAAGCCAGATTGGGGATACTATGGTTAAAAGAAAAAAATCTTTTTAAGGCTATTGAATGGTTCCTCCAAACATAGTTAAGATGGTATGTTACATGGTACGTGCATTTAACCACAAGTGGAAAAAATAAATTTGGTGTGATATTACACAGAAATGTCAATTCTCCATGAATCTCAGTCTAGAGTAGTGAGTGGTTCTTAACCTTCCTAAGGCTGCAACCCTTTAATGTAGTTCTTCCTATTGAGGTGAATCCCACCCATAACATTATTTCCATTGCTACTTTGTAACTGTATTTTTTGTTACTGTTTTGAATCATAATGTAATTGTCTGTGTTTTCTGGTGGTCTTAGGGAACCCCTGCAAAAGGGTCATCCATCCGACCCCTCCAAGAGGTCCAGACCCATAGGTTGAGAGTGTGTATGAAGGAATAGGGAAGGCAGAAGGAGCAGGGAAGGAGGAAGGTGGACAGACAGAAGGCTGGCTTGCTGCCTGCAACAGTGTCTTCTCTGTCTCACACTATGCTAGGCAGCTCCGGCTGCTGATTTCATTTAAATACCACAGTCTCCTGAAGTGGTTACCCACAATTCCTGGGGCCCAAGCAGGTTAAGCCATTGTCATTCATGTTTCTGTCACCACAGGTCTTATGGCCTGAGCTGGAAATACATCCAAAGCTGGTCTAACTCCGAAAGCCCACGTCCTTCCTCCACACTGTTCGTGGGAACTCAGTCCCACCCTTTGTTAGACAGGCAAAGGTCTGCATCCTTGGTGTGTGTGCATGTGGGTAGAGAGATCAGAGAACAACTTACAAGATTCAGTTCTCTTCCTTCTGCCATGTGGGATCAGGCTTGGCAGCAAGTCGCCTGTCCCACTGAGCCATCTCTCTGGACCAGTTTTTACAACTTTTTATGAAGCAGACACTGATTTAAGAGTCCTGTTTAGTCCAGTCCAGAACTCCCCAGAACACTGAGAGACCATTTACTACAAATTGGTGCTATCTTTCCAAATGTACAGAGAAGGGGAAATACACATTTCTTTAAACAGAGAGAAACAGGTGCACCTATGCGGGCACTCTAAGCTGAAAGCCACATACCCCCACCACAGAGATACACACATATATTTCATTTAAAATAATAAAAATTAATTTTAAAAAATCTCAATAGACATTGGGTAGAGTTGGAATAACAGTTGACTTAGGTTAAGTCCCCAAGTGAATATGCACACTTATGGGGTGTTTGATAGCCTCTGCATTCTCCTTTCGTGGAGACTGGTGGGGTACAATTGCTGAGATGGAAAAGCCTAGCAAGAAGAGGATTTGGGGGGTGACAAAGGAAAGTTCTGCTTTGTCCAGCTGCACCCTCTCCTGACCGCAGGGAGAGTCACCTATCTACATCTGGGGTCTCACAGGTTAGCAGTCATGAAGAGAGGGATCCTGTTAAGACAGAAGTGAAGGACCCAGGAGCTCACGGCAACGTGGAGAGTTCTATGATCATAGAGCAAGAAAACCCAACGGACTACACTGAGAGGAGGAAGGCGGGTGACAGGCAACTAGCTGGGGGAGTTTTGCTTTGAAGTGTTTGGAGCATCTCAACTGCAGAGTTTCTTTTATTCTGCTTTATCTAGCAGAATATCTTTATCTAGTTTCTGGGAATTGTGGCCAAAAGAATCTTGAGATTTTTCCAATTGTTCTTTTATTAAAACATTCGGATTTCTCCAGGCACAGTGGCATATGCTTTTTGATTCCAGAACTCAGGAGGCAGAGACAGGCAGGTAGCCATGTTTCAGGACAGTGAGACCATGATAACCAGTGCTGCATAGTGAGGCCCTCTTTCAAAATTTCTATACTTTTTTGTATTTCCATCTAAACAAAATAACATGCCAATAGGCTAATGACAATTATCTCCAAGAGGAAAAATTAGACATATTCATCTCTAAACATTTTATAATAATTGATATTTTATACCCTAGTTTTGTTTTGAGACAATGTTTCAGCTAGCCCAGGCTGGCTTCATAAACTTATACCCAGTCATGAATGACCATGAACTTTTGTTCTTCTTGCCTCTATCTCAACAGTGCTAGGAGTTCAATCATTACCATCACACCTGGTTCCTGCGGTGCTGGGGATCTTGGCCAGGACTATGCTAGGCAAGTCCTCTGCAGCTGGGCTACCCAACCCCTAAATCTTGCTTTTAATCACACAAAGAATAGGTGTTATATTTGTAAAAGAAATGTTGCTTTTTTTATGTTCTTCCCACACAGTGCACCTGTGCATGCCAGACAATATATGTACCATGAACCCAAGGGACTCTGGAGGGTGGGTAGAGGAAGGCAGAGTAGCCAAGGACTTTGGGGACACAGGACAGGAGCACACAGAAGCAGGTTCCCTGGGTTTTCTTCCTGCTTGCATAGTCTCAACTCAACAGTGAAGAGCTAGCAACCTAGAAAGTCAGGGCATACAGATGGGAAAAACTGGCTTTTTCCCAGGACAAGGAATGGGGCAGCTTAACAAGACAGGTAGCCTTCAAGCCACAGGGTCTCTGTTCCATCCGTGCTCCACACAGAAAGTATAGCTTCACTGCCCCCAGGGATGGCCAGGGCAAAGTGTATGCTTCCCCTCTGCTATCTACAGAGAGGCTCCCCAGACCTCTGCCAAGGGACTGAGAAAGCCAAGAAGAAAGCTGTGTCTTGCATCCTCACAGTGGTCAAGAGCATCCTCCCATCCCATGGTGTCAGTAGTCAGTGGAACTTGCTTCCATCCCAGATAATAAGCATCCCCATCCCTCAACAGGTGGTGCTAAGTAAAGTCAAGTGCAGAGTCTAGACTCTCATTGGTACCTTGCAGTACTGAGGTCATCCTTTCTCCCACCACCATGGTAACGCTGGAGCGCAATGATGCACTCCTGTCCCTTCCAGCCAGAAAGGAATATGCAGAGGCCTGATAGGAAGCTGCACTCGCTTCCTACCCATTAGTAACAAAGGCCCTCCCCAAAGTCAGTGAGGTTAAGTGCAGAACCAGGAGTCCACACCCCCCCCCCCCCCCCCGTCTAGCAGTAATGAGGCAAAGATCCTCACTTCCCTGATGGAGATGTGTCAGAGAAGGCAGCTAAAATGTAAGGCTGAAATGAGATTCTGATCTTCATAACTCCCACAATACCCACGATGACCATGTTTTAATAAAGAAGAACTTGTCATGGGGCTGACGAGATGGCTGGGTTTGTGAATAAGCCTGTGGGCTTGAGTTGAGATCCCAGCACCCATACAGAAAGCCAGGTATGGCGGGGCATATTTATAACCGGGGCAGAGGACATGGGATGGCGTGGACAGGAGGATCCATGAAGCTCACTGAAGAGCCAAACTAGATGAGTCAAATAGTTTCCAATTTAGCAAAAGACTGTCTCAAAATAGTAATAATAATAATAATAACCAAGGTGGAAAGAAATTGAAAAGCCACCTAATGTTAATCCTTGACCTCCAAAAGCACACAAACTTGCTATCAAGTACATACACAATATAACACACACACACACACATCATTATCATCATCATCATCACCATCATCACATGTACATTTAGAAAACATGTCACATGAAGAACAATGAAGATCCCAATCTACATTTTAAAAGTGGTAGACAGGGTGCTGAGGCGGAGTCAGCTCTGCAGTTAATAGTGCTTGCTGATCCTGCAGGGGACCCGACTTCTTTCCCAGAACCACATTAAGTGGTTCATAGCTACCTGTAACTCCCTCTCCAGGGAATCTGATGCCCTTTGGCCCTCAAGGCCTACGTGCAGAACCCTCTCCCCAACAGACACACAGATAAAATATGAAAGAAATCTTTTAAAAAGTCAATAGATGTCACTACTAGGATGAGAGGTCAAAAATTTTAAAGCATCCAGGGGAAGTGCTTCACTGGGCAATTATAAACTCCCTAAGCACAAAAGAAGGAAGGAAGGAAGGAAGGAAGGAAGAAGGGTAAGCAAAGAAAAGGGAGATGAGAGTATTACTAAATGAGTATGTTATAAATGAGAACTAAAATAAATAAATAAAAATTCATTTAGGCATAGTGGCACACACCTTTAATTCCAGCACTTGAGACAAAAAAGCAGGCAGAGCTCTGTGAGTTCTAGGACAGCTCACGGCTACATAGAGAGATCCTGTCTCAAAAAAACAAACAAAAACCCCTCAATGTGTAGATTCAACAACAGAATAGAGGACAGAGCAGGAGAACACACAAGTTTGAACTTTGATAATATCATCACCTATTGATAACGACAGAGACAAAGATAGTCTGACAAGGAGTCTGAAGGACTTAGCAAAAGATCTGATCTTTGCATCCATGGGCCCAGTAGAAAACAAGGAAGAGGCGAGGTGTAGGGGAGCACTAAGAAGGGGAGGGCGGGCTGGAAAGATGGCTTATACAACTCTTGCTGCTCTCACAGAGGACCTGGGTTTGGTTCCTAGCACCCACATCAGGTGGTTCATAACTCAACTCCAGTTTCAGGGAATTGATGCCTTCTTTTGTCCTCCAAACACCAGGCACACATACAGTGCACCTACATTCCATGCAGGCGAATACACATGTAAAATAAAGTGAATAATCTTTTTAAAAAGTTGACAAGATTGAGTTTATAATTTTTTTCAACTTCTAGTCTTTGAAAGAGATTATAAAGTAAGCTAAAAACAAGCCAGAAACTAGAAGACAATATTACACACACATATACATACCACACACCACACACACACACATACATACATACACACATACACACACACACACACACACACACACACACACACACAGAGAGAGAGAGAGAGTGAGAGAGAGAGAGAGAGAGAGAGAAAATAGTTCCGATCCCAGAAGTGAACAAATGCTTAATAAAAGATATACAAGTGGGCAATAAACACATTAAAGTATTGTCGGAACAGTTAGTCATCAGAAAATGCAGATTTAAAACCACAATGAAGCAATTTGACACTAGAATAACAATACCAAGTTGATGAGGATACAGAACAATCACACATTGTTTATGGGGTTGTGAAACGGTACAAAGTTGAAAAACAGTTTGGCAATTTCACAAAATTAAACAATCGCCTAGCCTTTGACCAAATTAGTGTGTTCCTTCCCACAAAAGAAGTGAAACCTTATGTTGCCAAGAGACTTGTGCAATACTTGTTCATAGAAAGTTTGATTCAAAATAACCTCCCACCTGCACCACCCTGATCTATCAACAGAAGGATGATTGCTGTTACATAATGTGTTATTAGGATACAATGTATCATTACTGAGCCTACAGAGAAGAGGGGATCATGAATACATGTAATCACATGGATGCAACCCCAAAACATGGTGTGTGACGAAATAAAATAACAGCAGGTGCTTTTTTTACTCCACTTGCAAGAAGTTTTAAAACAGACGAAACGAATGAGTGGAGAAATAAATCAAGATGGCAGTCACCTGCAAGCTAACAGAGAATGTGTTCTAGGAATGGGCATGAGGGAATGTTTACAGGCTGACGCTTCAAACCCCAGGGAATCCCCAAACCAGCAGAACTGTATAGGAATCAAGGGATTGCTCCTGGCCCCCTTACATTTTTTTCTTGAGCTTTTTACTCCCCTGGGACACAGTTCAATTTCTGACACAGTTCACGAGACCCTAGGAGATCCAGCCCCTTCCCTCCAGGCTGGTACCAAACTCCTGACATCACCATGCAATTTGCACTCTTCTGTCTTGAACTCTTCTCGTTCATTTCATACCCTCACTTAGTTGTCATGTTTATCTTTGTGTCTGGGTGTTTTGTCTGCATATGTGTCTGTGGACCACTTGTGCCTGGTGTCAGAGGAGGCCAGAAGAGGGCATCACATCTCTCAGAGATGGAGTTAGAGATGGTTGTGAGCTGTCATGTGGGTCCTTAGAACTGAACCAAAGTCCTCCAAAAGGGTGGCCGGAGCTCCCAGCTGCTGAATCATCTCTCAGCCATATCTTTTTTTTAAAAAATACATTTGTGTGTGTGTGTGTGTGTGTGTGTGTGTGTGTGCATCTACCACCATGCATGTGAGATCGGAGGATAACTAACAAAAGTCACTTCTCTCCCTGCACCATGTGAGTCCCCAGGTTGAACTTGGGGTCTCAGGTTTGGTGACAAGTGTCACTTCCCACTCAGTTACCCTACTGAGTCTCTCAGCTTATTGTTTTAAGGTAGGTCTTCTGACCCTTGGGCTGGTTAAAAGGCCATTATCCACATTATCCACAGCCTCTCTGCTTCCCCAGTGACTACATTACAATTGTCTGGTTCCATTTCTGTCGACCGTGTTAAAGGTTCTGATTCCATGACTGGGCATGGGGCCTGGACTGAGTCTCCTTGTACAATAAGTATACAAACCAAAGCTCCACCCCAATGTGTACCCGAGAGCATATGAGCAATAGGGGATATTCCTCAGGCCTGAGGGGAAATCACATTGACTACAACACCCCGGTGACTCAGTCTGCAGAGATGTTGATTAGGTCAATTCTGGACACCCACAGTGAGGGCACGTTGCCTGGAAGACCAGCTTCCTCCTTTTTTTTCCTCTCAGCTAAAGGCCAAAGAAAAAGGTTCAGGTCAGAACCCAAACTTCCTAAGAGCCACCCTAAAGACCAGAACATGAAAGCAGAACCTATTCTTGGCTCTCTCCCTTTGCCTCCTCCCCACACTAAGAGAACAACCACCATGTTGAGAATAGAGAACAACGCTAAACTTCCCGAGGCCCCTGCCAGGATGGGTTCCCGTGGGATTCCAGTTGATTTTTTTAAAAATTCTTTATTATTTTTACTTTTTTAAAAAAATAAAACAATTCGGCCGGGCGTGGTGGCGCACGCCTTTAATCCCAGCACTTGGGAGGCAGAGGCAGGCAGATTTCTGAGTTCGAGGCCAGCCTGGTCTACAAAGTAAGTTCCAGGACAGACAGGGCTACACAGAGAAACCCCATCTCGAAAAAACCAAAATAAATAAATAAACAAATAAAAATAAAAATAAATAAATAAATAAATAAAACAATTCTTTTAAAGAACTATTTCTTTTTTATGTGTATGAGTGGTTGGTTGCATTGTATATATGAACACCAACCTCTACTAACCTCAACGGCTTCATTAGGAAGGTGATATCTTTCTTCAGACAGATTCTGACAAATCCCAGACCAGACCTGGTGCCACACTGACCCTGGATCCCCTTCCTGCTGGCCACACGGGCCTCTGTGACCTTTTCTGGGAAAACCTGCCATGAGTGCCTTCCTAGCAAGGACCACCTACACCTGGTTTGAGCCAGCTAGTCAGATGGTGAAATGTGACCCTCGCTGTGTTAAACACACAGTCTGTTGTCTGTCGTATCATAAGTAGTTTAGCCACAAATGTGTCAATGCTGCCATCACCACCACTGAGACCAAGTTACCTCTAGTTAATGGATTGGTACCCCACGAGCTGTAAGGTTGATATTACCAGTTTCCCACTGTAGTATTTGATGGAGATCTGGCAAAGTTAGGGCAAGCAGTGGGTAATGAATAGCACCACTGTCATCGCTGACAACTGGGTGCCTGGACCACAGGTTTGACCTGACATGAGGTTTGGTAACTGGTATGTGGCTATGACTGTCACTAACCAGTTTGAATTCTAATTAACCACAACCCAGAATCTTCTAAAAGAAAGACTCAACTGAGGGACTGCCTAGATCAGGCTGGCCTCAAGGCATGTCCTGGGGGTTTTGAGCTAGATAAGACAGGAGAGAACTAGATGAGACCGAGGAGATGGACTGTAATCTGCAATGATGAGCCAGTTCTTCCCTAAGTTTCTTTTGGTCAGTGTATTTTGTCACAGAAACAGAGATGGAGCTAGGCCAGCGGGCAAGGGATAGGAGGAGGAGACTTTTCTGAATCCATAAAGACTCAGCTGCCCTAGAGAAAGATGGAGAGGGTGTTTGTTGGTGGATTCTGTGGAAAGACAGTATTCCTTTCGGCCTGCAGTATCCCACTTCCAGAGGCTGCTTCAATGGCACATGGAAGACTTGAGCTGTGGCTACAGCTCCCTTTCCTCTGTACCTCTGTAAGCGTCTCTCATCGTGCCTCAAAATAAATGCCCTATAAAACAAGATAAACACTCGTGAACAGATCCAAAGTCATCTGGATTTGCTTCTGTGTTAGCTAGAATTTTTATTCTCTATGTTGCTTTGACTTTACTTTTAGAGTTATGATTCAGTTAGAATAATTTTTGCATAATTCTTTCTCTGGTGTATGTGTGTGTGAGAGGCAGGGAGAGAGAGGGGAGACAGAGGGACAGAGGGACAGAGAGAAGCAAGCCGTGTGTGTGCAAGTACCTCAGAGGCCAGAGGAGGGGGTCAGATTCCCAGAGCTGGAGTTACAGGCTGTCGTGAACATCCTGGCACGGGTGCTGAACTGAACTTGGGTCCTCTGGAAAAGCATCAAGTGCTCTGAGTCCTCTCTCCAACCCCTAATAATTTTTCTATGTGAAATGTTTGTGTATGCTACATATCTGTAGCATCATTTGTTGAAAAGACTTCCTGTCTCCACTCTATTGTCTTGTTTCCATTGTCAGGGATGAGTTGATTGTATACTTGTGTGGATCTGATTCTGGGCTCTCTCTTCTGCTCTTCTGACTCATTTGTCCATTTCTCCTCAATATGCTATAGCACAATGCTGTGCCCTGAAGTCCATAGTGGCAGTCCTCTGACTTTGATCTCCCTCAATACTGCGTTCTCTACTTTAGGTCCCTTTCCTTTCCATGTAAACTTTAGAATAAACTGGTCCATAGCTGCAAAGTAGCTTTATATGTTTGTTTGGATTGCACTGATGGCATAAATCAGTCATGGAGAAATGGATACCCTAACCATAGTGAAGTCTCCGATCCATGGGCCTGCAATACTTCTCCATTTGTTTATATTTTCTCAGATTTCTTTCATTGGTGTTGGGGTTTCCACATACAGCTCTTGATCCAGTAAGTACTTCATTACAGATTAGATTCTACATAACTACTTCATCTTTGACGTCCAGGTAGATGGTACTTTAACTTTAACTTCAAATTCTAACACTCATTACTGATCTATATAGAGATGCAAATGACTTTTATATATCATCAGTCCTCCAACCTTGCTATAACTATCTGTTGGGTCAAGACATTTTGATATTGCTATTTATTCTTTATGATCCATATAGACAACACTCTCATCCACAAATGAGACCAGTGCCATGGCTTCCTTCCCTTCCTCTAGATGCCATATTTCCTTTTCATGGCTTTTGCATTAGCTAGGACTTCTAGTATTAACTTGAGTAAGAGTGGAGAGCAAGCATCTTTAAGCTTGTCCCTGACCTATCTAGTTTCTTCACATTAAGCATGATGCTACGTTCTTTGTAATCATGATTTCCCTGGTTGAAGACATGACTCTCTAGTCCAGTGTGCTGTGAAGTTTTGCTATGCCTAGGTGTGAGACTTGGTCAAAAAATATTTTTCCAAATGTATTGATATGATTATGATTTTTCTTTGTTAGCCTGTGGAAGCCATGGGCTGCACCAGTTGACTTTCAAATGCTGACTAAGCAGCATGCATCTGAAATCAACCCCTCGTGGTCTACAGTGTCTCTGGCTGTGGTGAGAGTTCTTCTATGCATTGATGGATTAAGATTGCTCTCCAACTGTTGAAGATTGACGGGCACGGAGAATATGATCTATATCTGCAGATCCTATTTATCTCTTTTTAAGACAGCCAGGTAGCCAAGATTGATCTTGAACTCCTAATCCTCCTGCCTCTAGCACCTGAGTGCTGGAATTACAGGCCTGTTGTACCACAGTCACATCATGCGATGCTGGCGACTAAACCCAGGTCTTCTTGCACGCTGGGAAAGCACTGTACCAGCTAAGTCAACCTCCCCAGGCCATGACTGCTTTTCTATTTAACAACCTTGAATAATTGGAACTTGAAGTTAAAATACAGTATGTTGATGTAAGCACTTCTTTCTGACTTGGGCATTAGTGTAATGCTGACCTCAGAAAATGATTTACAGCTGGGCATGGTGGTACATAGTTTTGATCTTAGCACTTGGGAGGCAGAGGTAGCTGGAGTCTAGTCTACACGGTGAGCTCCATGCCAGCCTGGTCTACACAGTGAGACCCTTTAAAAATGAGTCAAGGAACACTCTGCCATCTTCTATATTCTGGAATAGATTTTAGTATTCTATTAGCATTTTTTCCTTAAATGTTTATTAGAATTCACTAATGAAACCATGCGGGTCTGACACTGTTCATTTTGGAAGGGGGTAATTATTGATTCTCTTTGTTTAATTGACAGAAGCCTCTTCAGACAGTTAAGTTCTCCCTGTGTGAGTTTCAGTAGAAATAAGGAACCTCCCATCCCACCAAACTGTCCAGTTTGTGGGTGAGAGGTGCCCATAACTCCCCTCTACTATCCAAATGGTACAGAATTTTGCTTTTCTATTGAGATGTAGTTCATGTAAATTCATCACTCTAAATTGTCCACTCCGGTGTTTAGAACACTCAGTATGTTATATAGTCATCACCAGTGCCTTTACTTGCATGTCTCCATCATGTAGTGGGAGCCCTCTACCTACCTCCCTATTCTCGGCAACCAGGAATCTACTTCCATTTTTATGGGCATCCCATACAAACAAGGTTATACGACATACGGTCTTTTACATTTGTTTTTGTTTTTTTCCTCGCTTAACATGTTTTCTAGGATCACGTGTTTTATCATGTGAATACGCCCTAAGTATTTCTTCAATGACCATACTCATATGTCAAAATTCAGGCCTGGGAAATACCTAAGACTCCAGCCGAGCAAAGAAATGGATGAAAAGCATTTTCCAGGTGTGATCCAAGAGCATCCTTCCACATGAACAGAAATGAACCGAGCCTAGTGATTCCTCTGTGACAGCAAAGAATCACGCTTGAATCGCCTAGGCTTAAATAAGCTGCTGCTATAGTCACAGGCCTCCTGCCTCTGAGGGAACGTCTCTCCTGCCTGGTGCCTAGCTAGGAACAATCCTTCAGGGCGTTATTGATTTCCATTTGACACGTGAGAAGCATGGATCTGAGAGATTAAGCCATTTTCTCAAGACCTGTAACCAGTGAGAGCCAAGATGAAACATCTGGATTATCCCATGACTAAAATCTCCTCAGCTGTCAGGGAACGCCTAGAATTCTTGACCTGACTGCTCCAGGAACATGCACTCCAGTACTAAGCACATCTTATCTTTTTGTTGTTGTTGTTTTGTTGTTGTTGTTCGCTGTGGGTCTACCTGAGACTTCAGGATAATGTTTTAGATGCATGAGATTACATCACAATCGCAAAGGAAGCACATCCCATGTGTGAGGGTTCATGCTGATGGTTGACCTGACAAGTGTTAGAATCACCATGGAGACAAAGCTCTCGCAAGTTTCTGAGGGAGGTTTTAGATTAGATTGACTGAGGTAGAAAAGACCTACCTTAAACGTGGGTGGCATCATTCATTCCATGAGCTAGAGTCCTAGGCTGTGCAAAGAGAAGCAGGGGTGTGGGGGAAGGGCTGGAGAGATGATAGCTCAGAGCTAGGAGCACTTGCTGCACTTCCAGAGGACCTAAGTCTGCTTTCTAGCACCCACAGAGCTGCTTCTGGCTTCCCTGGACACCAGGAATGTCAGCAGTGCAAAGACACACATTCAGCCCAAACACTTCTACACGTAAAATAATAAAGTCAAATGAAATCGAAACTACAGCAACAAGGTAAGCAAACAGCGCACTATGGAAATACAATCGCTTACTATTGTTAAACAAGCTGATTTCTAAAGAAATGATGTAGCTAACACATTAAATAACCAACCCAGCAGTCAGCCTAATTTCCATCACCACTCCGAAATGTTAAAAAGCACAAATAACAAAAGCTATCTGCAAACGCTGTGGAGCGATGCACACAGGCACATCTGGACTTCTGTGGCCAACAAAGATGCAGGTGCTACTGATATGACTGTGGCTTATTGACTATGTTCATAATGAAAGGAAACACTAGCCTTCAGTTAGAAATGTCACCTGTCCTCCATCCTCTCTCATGGGCCCCAGGCACAGCTGCAGGTGAGAATCTCTGCCCCTCCCCCTCTCCCACCTGCCCCGTAGCTGTGAAACCCTGAAGAATGAGGACATGGACCTGGAGGGTTGCTATCTGTTGTAGATGCTCACTGTGTCCTGAAGTCCTGGCATGACCTGGCTGACCCTCTCCTTGTCCAGTCCAGAGTTCCCCCAGTCCATTTGCTTTCTGGTTTCTCCCCTAAACCAGTTCAATACCTCTGCCAAGCAACACCCCAGGGTGGTGTGGGGGAGTTTCTAACCACTCTCACTCACATCAGGCTTCTTATATGAGTTCAAAACAGCAGTCCCTGAGCCCGGCTCGCCTAGGGTGGGGTATGGTGTCAAGACTACAGCAGTGAATGAAAACTCAGGGGTAGATATCTGCAGAGAATGCAAGACAGGCAGCAGCTCTGTCAGGACCTCTCATGATGGGCACAGACCAGCTCATGCCCCAGGGCCCTGCTTGGAGAGTGGGAGACAAGGCAAGCTGGATAATTTTTGGGTCACTGCATCTTCAAAATGAGTGGGGCTTTTCACATGGTTGTATTATGGGGTGAACAGCGGCAGCAAAGCAGTCTGAGAAATAAACCACCAGACATCCTCAGCACTTACCCCTGACCTGAGGAGACTCAGGGAAAACCCCATAGGTGACTCTAGGAAACAGCAGCACTTTCTAGAACTTTCTTAAAGATCCAATGCACACATAACTACACTCCGTCTCCTCCGTGTTTTTCCTCTGTATTCCAGACCCTCGCAAAGACTCTTCTCTTTCAGCTGCAGTGGCCCCACGAACAGAGAGTGATATCTGAGAGTTCCTTGAGCTCCTATGTAGCCAGGCAGAGATGAAGCTCTTCCTGTGATGGTGATGTCATATGAGGAACAGCAGGAGGTCAGTGGTAGCCACTCCAGATGCCCAGCGACAGCAGGTCCCACAAGCAGAGGCAGCTTTATTTCCAGTCCAACCACAGTCATCAGGCGGGTGAATAGATCTGGGGCTGAGGCAGAGGGAGGCGCACTCAGGTGCCTACTCCAGACCTTACAGAAGAAACGGTCTAACTTGATATCCATCATCATGTTTCCATGGTTACCTCATCTGACCTGTCTCTGTACAAGTCCCTGGGACTAAAGGACGAGGCTGCAGAAGCCCAAGGAAGGAGAAAAGAGGAAGGTGGGCAGGCAATGATTGCTAAGAGACAGCATTGCGGGGCTGGGCTGCTTGGCAACCTGGGCCTGTCATAGATAAAAGGAACTCAAAAAACAAAAACAGAAAAGTCAAGATGCACACCGGCAGCCCCAGGGTTTCCTGTTTTTCTAACAAATCACTGATGATTTCCAAGAAAAGCAAGCTGTACTGCCCTCGCCCCGGCCCAGCCGCAGAATTTGCACATCTGGCCTGTGCTTCGAGAGCAGCCAGCGGTGGGCTGGGGCACAGGATGTGTCAGAACACCTCAAGACTCTGCAGTTTGAGGAGCAGGGCCAGGGGACTCCCTGCCACAGCCAGCTCCGCAGGCTGCAACCCATTACTATCTGCCTGTTCCTCCCACAGCTGCTTCAAATCCCACCTGTCACATTAGTCACAATACCTTACCGTGTCAGTGTGAAGATAAAGAAACAGAAAGATCTCCATTCTTAGAGAAGCAGCTGGGGAGGGCTACGTGGGGGATTCCCCCCACCCCCAGGCCAAACTACATTCCCTGGGAATTTCTAGTAAGGTGGTGTAAGGGCTCCAGGAAAGACCATTGGAGCTGGGTTTCCTTGGCAACAGGAAGCAGATAAATTAAACAGAAGCAAGGTCACTCAGGAAGCTTCCCACAAGGGGTCCCATCCCACCTAGTCCCCAGCCTCACTGTTTGTTTGTTTGTTTGTTTGTTTGTCTGTCTGTCTGTTCTCACAGAGGTTTACAAGGCTCCCAAGTGCAGTTAAAAGTCATTGGAGGGATGGATGATCAGGCCCTGATCTGGGGCTGAAGATCAACTTCCAGCCTTCTCTCTTGGCTTCCCCCAAGAAAGCATGCCTGCTGCCTTCTGCCTAAACCCCTTCAGTAAGCTGCCTCTGTCTCCAGGAGAGCCCTTCCACCTCCATCCCTTGCCTTCTTTCTGTTCCACCATCAAAACCCCCCACATTACTCTTCATGCACACTTTAACACTCCAGGACCTGGAAAAATGTCACCTTCCCTGTGGGGTCCTACCAAGCCGAGGATTCCACTTTGCTCACTCAGGCTATAGGCAATTCACATCTAAGCAAGTCCAGCCTGCTGCCCAGCTCTGTCCTCCTGTACTTGTACCCCCAAAGAGGCAAGACAGAGGCAGGCTGTAGGCAGGGAGCTGCAGAAAGAGGAAAGGAGGGCATTTTGACGTCTCTGTCCTTTCTGCCTTATTCCTATTTGGCAGGTTCCTTAACTGGGGGATCTAATGATCACGCTACACACATAGACACACGTACCTTGCTGAGCCACATGAAACTGAGCTGCAGGCTGTGCTTATCATGTCTTGAATGTGGTCATGCGTTACTTTCAACAGGGAAAGCGCATCCTTAGGCTATGGTGTGGGGAATGCACCATTCGACAGTTTGGTAGCCATGCAGACACCACAGGACACTAATGTGAGGAGAGAGCACAGGAGGCTACCTCTGACGTGATATGGCATGCTGTCTGACAGTCAACATTTTTTGTAGATAGAAGGAAGATACTCCAAGCTAATATTTAAAAGTAGACTATAGTAAATTCATAAGCCAGGAACAGCGACACAGATCACTTATTGTCATTATGGAGGCATTACCCCTTACACAGTTACGCACTTTTCTCTTCACATGATTAGTAGCACACCAGCATCATCACAAACCCGGGAGTAATGTGGTATGCTCCAGCTCTGCGACAGCCACATCACTAGGCAATAGAAAAATGTCAACTTCATTATAACGGTGCAGGACTACCATGGTATATCCATTTCATTATCAATGGAAATGTTATTCAACACATGCCTGCAACCCATTATGTCCAGGGACCTCACATAGACATTGGCCCCTTACATTGTAAGAGGTTAACAAATGCATGTCTATCGAATCCCCAGCAAATGAATAAGCTTGCAACAGGAGGAGTACAGAAAAATCTCTTCTTCCCAAGAAAGGGTTTAGGGCTAGGATGCAGGCAGCTATGCCATGGAACAGTCCAGGAAGCCAGCAAGCCTTTCTCTTCCAAGGCCTGGCTTGTCCCCCCTTCTCTCACCTTGAAAGGAGGGTAGGAACACACACTACCCACCCAGGCAGGCTCAGGCCCTTACCCATTCAGCAGGCACAGCCAGGACTTATTAGATTGGCTGGAAACGAGCCACTCTACACAGCATGTAGTCAGATGCCAGCTCCATGGGAATTCCCCCTGACAAACTAAAAGGTCTGCTTTACCCCTGGTCCACATGCTGCTCCTGGGGACAAGACACGAACTCCAAAGCTATGCTCCTCCATCTGGCTCCTGACTGTCCTCCTTCAGCCAGGAGACTCCATGACTGACTCAAAAGGAGTTCAAGACACTCTTGTTGGCAGCAGAAGAAAGGGAAAAGTCCCCGAAAACTCACCACAGGAAAACAACATAGAGATGGGCATGGTGATACATGGCTGTAAGCCCAGGAAGCTGAGGTGGAAGGATGGTGAGTTTGAGGCCAGCCTGGGCTACATAGCAAGTTCCAGACTGGTCTTGTCTATGTAGAAAGACCTGCTTTCCAAAAACAAAACAAAATAAAGCAAAGCAAAGCAAAACAAGAAAATAGAAGGTATTTGATAACATCATAGTACCCAAAGATGTCTATAATGGTGTCTCTAAAGTCCCTTAGACTCTAGTTCCTCAAGAAGTGGATTCTAACTTCTCTGTCCTTAAACCAAGGCAGGCCAATGACTGTGACAACCAGTGAATTACAATGGAAGCAGCCTGCTTCAGCTTCCAAGGCTGGGTCATAAATGGCAAGGCAGTGACTGTTTCCTTTTGTACCTAGAATTTGTCGTGATGTGAGGAAGCCCAAGAAACCTAGAGGAGAATCTGTGGGCACCTGGATCCACAGTTCTGTTTTCCAGATGTTTCTATCTTCCCAGCTGAGGCTTCTCCAAATGCTGAACACTTCACTGGCACAGAGACACCACCCCACTTCACCAAGTCAAACTCCTGACACACCCAGAATCAACGAACTGGCTGACATTCTGCAGCACTACATTTTGGGGCAGTGGAAGACACACACCAGGCATCATGACAGAGACCAGGCCATATGACAAGAAGCTGCTGAGCCACGTGTTCAGAAAAGTTTGTGAGGAAACTGAGAAAGCCATGGGGCTGCGTAGTAGGCAACTAAGTCACAGCAAGCCAGGAGTAGGCGAGCCCTTAGAGACCGTCCATCCTATGCTCACCTACTCGAGCAAAACCCTTTCTTATCCAGCAGATACAGCCACGAGAACAATGCTTGACGCTGTGGTAGACTCAAAGATGACTAATATACTCACTGTCCATCGCAAACATTGAGCTCTGCTCCTGCCCATGTGGATGTCACCACGTTGTAAAGACCTGAACAATCAGCCGGGCGTGGTGGTGCACGCCTTTAATCCCAGCACTCAGGAGGCAGAGGCAGGTGAATTTCTGAGTTCGAGGCCGGCCTGGTCTACAAAGTGAGTTCCAGGGCAGCCAGGGCTATACAGACAAACCGTCTCGAAAAAAAACCAAAAAAACAAAACAAAAAACAAAAAACAAAAACAAAGACAAAGAATGTAAGCACAGGGGCTGGAGAGATGGCTCAGTGGTTAAAAGCACTGGCTGTTCTTGCCAAGGTCAGTTCCAGCACCTATGTGGAGGCTCACAACTATTTGCAACTCCAGTTTCTGAGGATCTGATGCCTTCTTCTGGCCTCTTTGATCATTTCATGTGCATGGTACACATACATGCATGCAGGCAAACATTTGTATGCATGAAACAAAAATAAACAAATTCTTGATTTTAAAAAAGAATGCCAGTACCAGGTACTCTTAGAACAGTGCCTGGCACATTTGATGGATGGATGGATGGATGGATGGGTAGATGGATGAATAGATGGATGGGTAAAATGGCGAAGAAGTCCAAACGAAGACACCAAAGGTAGAAACACATTAGAACTGAGACACTACTTTCCTTCCCTGAGTCATAAAGCCAGAGCTGAGGTCTGGGGATGGCAAGGACTTCAGTTGAATTGGAAGGTATACCAGAATGACATTAGACCTTTAAACCAAAGTTAAACTGTCATGCTTCCTGCTTCTCTCATCTCCTGGAAGATCACAGAAAATGGTGGAAACTGCTGTCTTTGATTCTGACCACAGAGCAAGCTTTTATAAAACAGAAGTGAGGGGCAAACAGGGAGGACATGACCACATCACCCTAGACCTTGTAGTACTCACCGAAGACAATGCTAGGTGCAGAGGTTTTGAGGAAGCAGGTTTCCAAGAGGCTGAGACGTGAGAGGAAAGAACACTGAAAACCAAAGCCATGTCACGCAGGCATGTGGTGTCACAGGGGATGGCGGGGGGAGTGGGAGAAAGGGGATGTTAAGGAGCCAGTGGGACTTCCTGGGCCTTAAGTGCAGATGGAAGCCAGGACCCCAAACAAGAATGTATATCTACACTGTAGGCATGTTACAAAGCATGGTTTGAGAAGGACCTGGAGGACCCTGCAGAGGGCCTGCCCAGTTGTTCTCAAAGTCCAAAGCAGGAGATGTCCACCTCTGGCATTTGGAGGTGCTTTCATGAAATTGGATCTCCAGCTTCCTTGAGGGGAGCCGTAGGAAATGTGTATTGAGGGTTTAGGACATGATGAACCTCCCAAGACTTTGAGTTCTCCAATGTTCATGGTTGAGGGAAGAGTGGCCCCTGAGTAGTTATCACATAACGTCACAGGAACAATGAGAATTCCCAAAGAAGACAAGCAGCCCTGTAGAAAAATGAACAAAATACTTGAGCCTGTAACTCAAGAAAGCAGACATCCAGTTGGCCTCCAAATACAAGAAGAGTCACTCAATTTCATTAGTCACTCAATTTCATTAGTCATAAGGGAAATGAAAATTCAAACCACAATTCGATACCACGACACGCCCAGAAATGTCTAAGGTGGAAAGCACAGGGTCTATGGGGCCTAAAGCAGCAAGGGCACTCGCAGCTGCTGGCGGGAATGTAAGCTGGTAGGACAGCTTCCACCCAGAAACTCATTCAGTGGCTCTCCACTACATCTGTGATCTCACCCTGTCCTAGGCTTAGGACTAGCAAAATGCGGTGTGCCAGAAAGCACAGAAAAACAAACAAACAAACAAACAAACAAAAAAACCCCAACAACATCCAAAATGATCTTCAAACTAGAAAAGACCCCAAAGGATAGATGTCCCAGTGGAGTTTACTCCAGGGCAGATACAAGAGGGACCTGGAGGCAGGAGAATGCACACTGACCAAGATTCTACCAAGGGGTAGCTTCTAGGAGGTGTTCTGACAGGAGGAGCTGTCCTGGGTAATGAGGAGTGGATGATGGAAAGGTGGGGGATACGAGACTGCATCCCTAAAAGGCTGCATTCCTAAAAGACTGCATCCCTAAAAGGAGCATTAGCCACGAACCTTTAAAGCAGTGATTCTCCCTGGCAAACCAGTCCCCCAAATTAGTTATATTACCATTCATAACTGTAGCAAAAATTACAGCTATGCAATAGTAACAAAATAATTGTATGGTTGGGGTGAGTCACCACCACGTGAGGGATGTAGTAAAAGGTCACAGCTTTAGGAAGCTCAGAACCCACTGCTTTAAAGGCTGGGATGGTAGACTCTGGGAATGGTCTCTGATGACAGGCCAACAACCAAAGAGCTTCTATAGTGGCCATGTAGAGACATTGCTGAGTTGTGACCTGGTGAATAATACCCTTGATTTAGGATTAGCAGTTAGCAGGAGCTGTAGGGTGAAGTTAGACCGAGGGGCATGGGGTATGATACAGAATGAATGATCTGAAGTGGCGAGGATGAAACTCAGGACCTTTCCCAGCCTTAGCCAACACTCCCCCACTGAGCCCAGCCCAGGCCCGGATGCTTATGCTACACTTTGGGTTGTAGGTGTGGATAAATTCATCTCAGACACTTAGAGAAAAGGAAACGACTACCGACGATCTAAAAGTGGAGAAAATGAGACATGTGCGAGAGAAAAGGGGGTCAGAGGGGAAAAGGTAGAATCCTGGAAACCCAATCCCAGCGTCCACCAGCTCACAGGCAACATTCTCTATGAATGGTTAAAAGGCAGTTCACCACACTGGGAAGGATTTGTTTATTTAAAATAGGGAACAAAACAAAGCAAAGCGCTACAAAAACAACGCTTCTGAATTGTAGCAAGTCTTGTAACAATCCAGGGATGCTATAAACAAACGTGACTGAGTGGGAGCTCTGTCTGGTGGGCTTGGTGCTGATTTCGTTCCCGGCTGATTTAGTAAACTCACCCAAAAGTATTGAGCATCTTTACCTGTAGGGACATCAATCATAAAATACCAGAGACCCCTGCTGATGGACCCATATGGAGCACCATCTTTTTAAATTGTGCTAACATATACTAAATGTGAAATGACATTGCTTTGTACATAGGATGTACAGCTCGGTGGCATGAGGTACTTTCACATCGTGAGCAGCCATCCTTGCTCTCCATCGCCTGCATGCTTTCATCTTCCAGCACGGAACAACATACATAGTCCACACTAACTCTCTTTCCCCTTCCTCTCTTCCTCTGGCCATCTCTCAGCTCCTTCCATCCCTTGGCTTTGAGAGTTGTGGTTAGTTCATATAAATGGAAGCAAACGGTACTCTTCATCGGTGCTTGGCTTATTATACTTAGCATGTCTTCAAGGCTCATGAGGTTTGTAGTGAAGGTGAGAATTGCAGCCCTTTTTAAGGCTGAAGAACAGTCCACTGTACATACACAATGCATACATTTGCCTTCTATGGTCATTTGAGAAGATTCTGTCTTTTGGTGCAAAATGTCATTTTTGATGTGTGTATGTGTGTTGTGGGTGTAAGTGAGCATGTTTGTGTGTAAGTGCACACACGAATGTGCCATAGCACATGTGTGACGGTTATAAGATAACCTCAGGCATTGGTCTTCACCTCATTTGAGACAGGGCTTTTCTCTCTAGCTTTACATATACACCAGGAGAGCCCCTGAGCTTCTGGGTTTCACATCCCATCGAGCTGTGGGGCGCTGGGATTACGATGCACCTGGCTTTTCACAGATTCTGGGGATTCAAACTCCAGTTCCCGTGCTTATGCAGTAAGTGCCTTAGTCTCTGGGCTTCTCCCTGGCCCTCGTGTCATTATTTATTCCAAGTTTTTAACGGGTTCTCAAGACGGGTATTCTGTGGCAAGAGCAATGAAGTTTATGTGTCAGAGGGGATTCACTCACATGAGTAGATTTCCAGTATGACTGAGACTCTGCTTGGCCTTCTCAGCCACGCTCCTTTCTTCTCTGACAATCACTTTCAGAACCTGGAGGTTACAGTTCCCAGCCACTCTTGTGTGCCCACTGGAGCAGACACTGAAGACTGTGATTCCCCAAGCATGCTGTTAAAAGGTTCACATCCTACCCTTCCCTGCCCTCTTCTTGCTGGCCAGAGGGACGATGTGATGGCTAAAGCAGCCATCATGGACCATGGGATGAAAGCCTCGCGCAGAGAAAAGAAAAAGGCATACTTAAGAAAAAGGCACACGATAGAGGGAAGCTTGGTTTCTGACCTGAGAGGCTGTCATTAACATGTGGCTTGCTAACATGTAGCTTGCAAACATGTAGCTGTTATATGAGAAAGAAATAAATCCCTTCCTTGCTTGTTTAAGTCACCAGCAATTTGGTTCTCTTCCTATACAACAGACAAAGCAATACGCTAAGGTCTCTGTCCACGCTGAGTCAGAAAACAATGGTTTTGCTTATCAGTTACTGTGTCATTTTGATACAAACAGTGGACTTTCCCAAATGTGTAGAGTATGACTATGGCGTGACCTTAAATGTGTAGCCAAAATTCCCTTGTAAGAGACCACCTCATAAAGATCTCCAGAGAGGTGATATCAACTTTCTAGATGGGTTGCTGCCTCTGTGTGTCACCTGTTCTAGAGGCTGTGTAGTGACAGGAACTCAAGGATTTTCAGGTCAAATGTTCTTAGGAACATACAGAGTTGGCCAGGCAGTACTGAAGCAATTCTCTGTAGAAAAGTTCCTGTTTTAGTAACAGAGTAGAGACCATCCACGACTGACCAATAAGAAGGTACCATGAAATAAATAACATTTCACAATGACTTTTCCTCCCTCTGAGACAGCAAACACTTCAGTGAAACTGAGGCACTCGCCCACCTTTACCTTCTGAGCCAATCACAAGAGTTCAAACCCCTGGGGAAAGCAATCCCCATCTTTGAGAGGAGCGTGAGAGAGAAAGAAGACGCTACTCTCTGAGGAGACTGAGCTCTAGGCTCAAGGTGGAAGTATGGTTATCATGCAATGAAGGCCACAACCAAGTCCTTCAGCACCCGCCCCCCAAAGGAGCCTGGGGACAGTGGAATTTAGCCTTGGCCTGCCAAAAGCATTCTCTGCCAGCTACATCCATCCCAGAGGACAGCTTGGGGCCTTGGGACAAAGTGGGACATAAGAGGAGGAGTGGCAGTTGGTGACACCTATGAGGCGTCCTTATTTGACGCATCAGTGAGTTGTCCATTGAGGGTTGTGTCTGTCAACTCCACGACCCCACCATCCTGGCCATCTGGCTCAGTACTTTTTGGAGCAAACTTTTGATGAAACTCCAAAGAGTTCACGCTTGGCCCTGGGCTTGGCCTCACAGGTCAGAACTGTGGGTTTTTTGTTTGGTTGGTTTTTTTTGTGGTTTGTGGTTTGTTTGTTTTTTGGTTTTTTGGGGAGTTTTTGTTGTTGTTGTTGTTGTTGTTTTCATCTGCAGGCTGCTTCGACTCCACTTTTCATCTTCCTCAAGGCCCTCAGGGCAGCCTCTGTCTCTCTCAAGGAGAAGCTTGGTTTTTTTTCGACACATTGAAAACTCACGGTAATCCTCCTGCCTCAGATTCTCAGGTACTGGGTTCACGGGTATGTGTCATCCCAGCCAGTTGCTGGATATTTTTATTAACAAGTCCTTTAAAGCCACACCCTTACCACTGCTTCCCCACCCCCTTTACAGTTCACAGCAAATGTACTTACACAAACCGGCATCCTCACGTTGTAACCCACAGTCCAGCCCGTCACTGTCAAGGTTTTCACGCCTCAGCCCCAAAGCTGGGTGGTTCATATGTTCCATCCTTTCTCTCGTGGGTTCAGAGAAATAACACACTTCGAAAAACAGCTTCCTAGCTTTAAAACTGAGCCGTGGTTTGGGTCTCTCTAACTCCAGAGGAACATGGGGGCACTCCTATCCCCTTGGCCAAGAAGACCTAAAGAACCTTCCAAGATCTTTCCAGATACTCATTCGTATCTGGGGCCAGTGAGGGGACTCTGGACATGAGCTCATGTTCTTGCATGTGACACAGCAAGGGAGCCAGGCAAATGGTTGAGTGCCCCAAAACTTGCCATGCCTTGTAAGGAGACCAAGAGACCATAGCAGCCTCTTCAGGCCATAGAAGCATATGCAGAGGTGGTTCTCTCCATCCAGGTGGACCCCAAGTTAGAAAGAGGGGTTCTGTCTGCTGGGTTTTTTCTCCTTTCCAGAGAAAGCCTTCCTCCCTCTCCAATACACAGCTCCCCTTCAGAAAAAGAAGGGCATCTGCTTAGTATGTGAAGTGTTGGTCATTCTCACACAATGACCATAGTTTAGATTCCCCAGGGCCCATGTAAAAAGGCAACACAGCAGTGCAAAATCCCAGTGGTGAGGAAGCCGAGACAGGAGGATGCCTGGGACGCACGGGTCAGCTAATTGTGCTGCACTGATGAGATTCAGGTTCAGTGTGAAACCCCATCCTACAAAAAGAAGGTGAAGAATAATAGAACAACGGAGGAAGACCCTGGGCATTGGCGTCTGGACTCCAAAAGCATGTGGACATGCACATACATGCAGACACACATGTATGCACATACAAACATGTACACAGGCACATACCACATACAGAAAGAATGAAGGAAAGAAAGCACAGAAGATGGGAGAAGAAGTGGGGTGGGAATGGAGAGGAGGAGGGAGGGGAGAGGGAGAGAATAAGAAAGAAAGCAAAGGATGACGAGAATCTCACCCTCCCTTATGCTGACCCATGGTCCCCTCCTGGAATCTGAGCAGAAGGCCTGCTTTTGTTGTTGTTCTAAAGGGTCGCCGTCACCCTACAGGGCTACATCTGTGAAAAATGCTTTCAGGTTTTGCAGTATATAAAACAATCATAACTAGTTATAATACCTTCTTCCCAATTGAAACACATGCATTCATTATCTCCCTTAACCTGTCCTAGGTCAGGTAGTCCAGGCACCCCCAAACATGTCTAAAGAATCCCCAGAAATCCCCCCAACCATGTCTTGTCTCCTCCTGAAAACACTGCTCCCAATTGCCCCACAGCCTACTTTGTAGGTGAGACAGGAAGGCCCTCAGCCTTGTAAATACTGTGTTGCAAACAGACACTTCCCCAGCCTCCTGTACCCAAGCTGTCACAGACTGGGGCTTGTCAGGGGTTGGGGAGAGGCTCCTCAGGACTTCCCCATCCCATGCACCCTCTGCCGAGGCTGCCTGCAGGAGGACCCCCTGAAGAATCAGCACGCGCCTCTTGCCAGAACGGGGGAGGGGGCTGAAATGGCACCAGAGGGCATCTACTTTGTCCTATTTCTGGAAGGCACAGACACAGGCGTCAGAACCTGTCAGAGCCTCCAGGAAGCCAGCAAGATGCTTGGAAGGTATAGCCCCTGAGAGAATTGCAGAGAAACCCCCAGGAGAGGTCAAATATGGGCAGTTCAGCCTATCAGTCAACCCTCATGGCTGAGGCTCAGCTGTTCCTGTGCTGGCTGCTTCGTGGAGCTGTCATAGCCTCAGCCACTACTGACTGAACACAGCCAAATACCGCTTCTCCCAAAGCACTGGGGACTTAGCAGTGAAAGTAAAGGCTGGAAAACCTTCTTTACCGGGGGGGGGGGGGGCAAGAACACCTTAGGCCTTGGGGGGTAGAATTTGAGAAGATGAGAATTCATAAAGAACACAGTGTCACTGTACTGTATCCTAAGGAACACCAAGGACATTAGGCTTTCTCCAAAATGGGATGACATCAAAGCGTTCTTGAGTGATGAAGCTCACTTCCGTGGCTCCTGGTAGGGAAAGGAAGAGTCTGTGACAGAAGTCCTCCACAGGTACACAGTGATGAAGAAGTCAGTGGGCATCAGAGGAAAGGATGGGGAAGTCAGAGACAAAAAAGCCATGGAGTTAGATAGCATCATCACAGCAGGGCCTTGTGGAGAGAAGGGCATCATGGGAGAGGATGACCGCATGGAGAGAAGGGCATCATGGGAGAGGATGACCGCGTGGAGAGAAGGGCATCATGGGAGAGGATGCCGGGACTTCAGAGCTGGAGTCGGATTGCAGAAGAGACAGCAGTGAGGAAGTCCTTGGAGGAAGTGTGTTAGGTTCCAGATGTGTGTTCCCAGTGAAACAGTGCATCCAAGGGAAAGCAGCCTGCATGGCCTTAGAAACAAGGGCTGGGATGAGAAAGAGAAGTGTGTCTGGGGAGAGAGGGACCAAGGACAGAAGGGGACTTGTTGGCCAGAGGCATTAGTGGCAAGGGGACAGCTCCCGGTGACAGCAGGTGGCCTCAGGTTTCTGTAGAAACTTCCAAGAAGGAGACCCAGTGGCACATGCCTGGGAATCCAGGAGGGTCACGCGTTAAAGTCACTTTTGAGAGAACTGCCCAGCTTTAGGATCAGAGCTGTATCATCAGTTCCCACAAGGATGCATCTAGAGCCTAGAAACGTCCAGGTCAGAATCCTGGGGTCAGCTGGTCCAGGAGGCAATGGGCTTGGGGAGATGAGAAGGACTATGAAAAAAAGATTGACTGTCACATCTTCTGTTCCCTCCAGTGACCTGAGTGTCACCCCGCAGCTCTATACTCCCTTAAGCATAGTCATGGCTCTGAGCATCCAGTTCTTTCAAAACAAATCTCCCAAGATGTCTATACAGAAACAAATGTAAATTTCAAAGGCCTATGAAATATTGACTGGAAAGCCACACAGTCCAGAGGCCATTCACTCCCCGCCCACCATGGAGGGCCTGTGGCTGGTTATGAGAGGTTGAGGGCCTCTGCCCAGATGACTTTTCACAGGACTTAGTGCATCATAGGAAGCAAGGAGCAGAGGACCCCAAGCAGAGTCCCACACCCAAGCTTAGGATGTGATAAAGATCTAGGTCTCTAGTGGGGGTCGCCATGGGCACTGATGGTTTTTTCCAATAGCCAGGAGGAATGCACTGTGAGGCAGAGATGTGGGACTTTCAAGATAACTGAATTTGTTCTCTCAAGCCCACCAGACTTCTTACTTACTTTTTCAACTTTCAGAACAATCATCTTGAAAAAAAAAAAGAGAGAGAGACATTCTTGCTATGCAGCTTAGGCTAGCCTCAAACTCATAGCAAATTTCTGACAGGCATGCACCACCACTCCCAGACAGAACAATCCTGTCTGTAGCCAGACACGATCCCCGAATGGAAAGGAGCAGAGGTAGCTCACATTGTTCTCACAGCTACCATGGCCGTAGGAGTATCAGGCATTTCCCCAGAATCTTTCCACCAATAAGGAGAGGGCTGTCAAAATGTAATCTGTTCTGTCTTTCTCTAAGATCTTCCTTGAAGTGAGCTGAATTCTATTTCCTTTTCCTTTTCTCTCACTGACTCCTTTCCCATCCTGTTCACCCTTCTCCAAAGGAAGCTGCCCTTCCCTTCAGACATCTGAAGATAGGTGGCACCTCACTCATCTCCTCTGCTTAGAGAAAACTTTGATTTTTTATGATAATTTTACATCATGTCCTCACCCTCCTTGGTTACCTTTCTCTGACATACCATGGGCGGTTAATCAGCGTTCCCAAAAGGGGGAAGTGGGGGGGGGGCTGAGTTACACTCGGAGGAATGGCTTTAGCATAAGCTGAAGGGCATGTAAGGTGAAGGCACAGTGGTTGACTGTCAGAGTCAAGGACCAGAGATGACTCTTCAGTGTTAGCTATGGGTGGCTGTGGATTACAGGTATGCATCTAAGAGAACTAAAAAGCCGAGGAGAGAAGATCTTAGAGAGTGGGACCCAGGAGCAGGGGACCACAGCATCTGGGCAGCTCTCGTGACTGTCAAGGGACGCACCTGCACTGCTTGCTCTGCAAGCTGCCCCAGGGTGCAAGAGATGAACTGCCTCTAAGTTCACCATCAAAGCATACTAGAAACTGAGGAGAGCAGTAAGGACCAACTCACTATGAGCAGAGTGATTTGAATCTTAGATGTTCCTAAAGATGTGTATATGCTAAATGCTTGGTCTCTAGTTCAGTGTTATTTAGATTAGGGGGTAATGGGACCTTTAAGAAGGGGTGTGTGTGCTAATGGTCTTTAGCTTACACTTACAAAGGGGACTTCTCTCTCTTTAACCCTGTCTCTCCCTCCCTCCTTTCTTCTTTCTTCCCTTCCTTTCCTTCCTCCTTCCCTCCCTCCCCATTTCTGGCTTTCCTTCGCAGCCCTGATGTAAACAGTTTGAGTCTATCATATGTTCCAATCACGATCTATTTCTCCACCACAGGCTCAAAGCAGTGAAGCCAACCCACTGTAGACTGAAAACTCCAAAACTCAGAGCCCGAGTCAGCCTTTTCTCTCTACGAGTTGATTATCTCAGGTGTTCGACAATGACGGGAAGCTAACGCGTTAAGTACAGACTTGAAACTCCTAAAGAGGCTTACACTGAAGAAACCTAATGCTGCACTTAAAATAATAATCGAATCCATTCCAGAAATGCAAGGAAGGCTCAATGAGAGGAAGTTAATAATATGATGCGTCACATAATCCCATGTCAAAGTGAAAGAATTTTCTAGCATACATTCAAAAATGTATTTGACAGCCTTAATATTCAGTCATGCTTTTAACATTCCTCGTAAGTGAGCAATGGAAGAAAGAACCTTTCAAACATATTCCTGCTGATGTGCCACCACCACATCAAAGAAAGGAAGCCCCCAAACAAGCCAGTCTCTAGGAACACAAGGGTTTGCAGATATAACTGGCAAAGACCTGATCGTGGCCATTTCTTCTCTCTCCCCTAATCCTAGCTATAAATCTGGTGCCCTGGCTGGGGAACCAAGTGGAAGTGCTTCTTATCAACATGTTATCAGCCAAGGCAACGCTCATCTGCCATCTTAGAAACAGGTTGGAATCAAATCTTCACAAGCAATTCAGAAGATGGCAGCTGGACACACGACACACGACTGTGATCCCAGTACTCAGGAGATACTCAGTACTCAGTCGTGAGTGCAAGTTAGAGGCAGGTCCGAGCTGCATAGTGAGACTCCACATTAAAAAACCAAATGCAGAAGACAAACCCAGTGTGAGCCCATGGGGTTCAGCGGCCCCTAGCACATGGTCCAAAGTCTCACTAGATAGAGGGTCACTAAGGTCGTCCCTGTGGTGCCTTGTAAAGTATTCATTACCCATCTCCATGTGCAGTTTGCCTCTGATAACAGCTGCCTCACTGCATAGAGACGATTGTGTTTTCTAGAACACAGTTTACTAAGCTGGGCTCTTTGTTGGACTATAGAAATCTAAGAAGACTCTGGAGTTTTATGTAAAAGAGATAGTGTATGTGTGTGTGTGTGTGTGTGTGTGTGTGTGTTTACATATACATGTGCGCTTACTAACTAGCCCTTCCATCAGTGTTTCAGAGGGACCCACTACCCAGAGCACTTTTTCAAACTGTGGCTTGAGATCCCTCGGGGAACTGAATGGCCTTTTCACAGGGGTAAAACCACAAGACCATCGGAAAACACAGATATTTACATTACAATTTATAATAGTAGCAAAATTAGTTGTGAAGTAGCAACCTAAATAATTTTATGGTTGGGGGTTAGCACAACACAAGAAACTGTAGTAAAGGCATTAGCACTGTATTAAAGGCATTAGGAAGGTTGACAGCCACTGGCCGAGAGAGTGTTTGAAACTCTTCTGGAAGAGCTGTAGGTGTAGATGACGTGATCTAACTAATGCAGAAAACCCCCAGAAGAGGTTGGCCACGTCGACCAGGTGGGGTGGAAGTGGCTGTGTGAAGATTTGCCTGACAAGAGCCCACACCACAGAGCCACACAGGAACAAACATTCAACCATACGTCTGAGTGGATGTTGGGGTTCTTGGAAGACAGACTTAGATGGAGAAAAAGGATCCATATTACATGATACAGAGAATCAGGAGCTGGGTTTCTGAACATGGCAAGAACAGGGTGCCCAAGAGACACCAGATAAAGGTGTGGCTTCAACGGGTAGAACTTCCAGTGGGTCTAGACTCCCTGGGCTACTAACAAAACGCATGGCCACAAAGGGTCCCGAGACAGGTGTGCCCTCCAGCAAAGAACAGAGAAGAGGGAGCCTTCCCCCAGTGCAACAGAATTTAAGACTTCGATGTCCACAAAATGCACCTTGGAATATCGGAAGAGGAGGGAGTACTCAAAGAGCCCTTGGTCCACATCAGAAATAGAACCAAGTCACTACTGTTGGTTGTAACATCGAATTTCAAAAGACAGAAACCCCTCATAACCATACATACACTCCAAGTTATTGGGAGGCAAACTCCAGAGAGAAGATATCCACAGAGCCATAAGCAAGTAACTGTCAAATGCTCATTTCATTATTACCATGAGTATTATATCTCTCAAGTCTCAAGTAAACCATGACATAACCCTAAACCCCAAACTCCCTTCCTGCAACCCCACAGCAGCGTGCCTTTCTCACACGTATCACAAGATGATTTCTGTGCCGTGTGTCCTGAACCACTAGACCACATCTCCTTGAGAATAGGAACCATGTTTGCCCTCCCATGTCTGAGCCTGGACCGTGACTGTCCACTGAGCATGTTCCATAAGAAAACATGTCCCATAAGAAACTGCTATGCTTCCCTAGCAGGTTAGGCCTGCTCAAATGCCACACTGCCGCCATATAGTCAGGGGAAATGACACTCAGAGAAGCATCTGATTGTAATCAAGGCTGTGTGGCTAGGAGTGGAGGAGAGAGGTAGAAGCAAGCAAGTCCCATAGGCTAGAATCCACCTTCAATCTTCACATCCCAGCCCTGCCCACACCCCCAGGAAGAAACCACACCGCTCATTTGCCTAGGTCAACACAATAACAAGACTCCAGAGGACACGAAAATGAAAAGCACAACAGTCTCTGGGGGCCCCACCCTGCTGGCCCTGACACTATCCTGCATCTAGGCAACCCCTACTGGGGTTGCACACGGAGGGCTTCTTGCCTGGGAGATCCTAGGGAATCTCGTGGTGACAGCTTAATGCCATGCTGATCATGAACAGGCCATAGCTGTGTCTGTCCCTGATCATTCCCCATGGACCAGGGCAGTCAGTGCTATGCTGGGAACCCACAGAGGGATGGTAGCTTAGTGTTACAGGGTGAGAGGAGAGATCAGGGAAGACTCTGGAAGATGGAGCTTAAACCTTTCACCCAGGGAGGAACTTTCAGTTTACTCGGCAAGTAGAGGAAGGGAAGAACAGTCTGAGGAGATGAAACACTATGTTCAATGCTGAAGGACTTCCTGTGCTTCATAAGAGAACGCAGGAGGGTGGATGTAGGCTGGGGGTCGGAGGCCTAGATACCCTTCTTCAGGCTTTCAGCTGAAGAATGAATCACTCAGATTTGGGAGTCTTCCATCACCATAGCAACAGGATGCAGGCGCTTTCCCCCCCCCCCCCCCCACTGAGGCCAACCTCTATTGGCCAGAATCTGGGACCCAAATGAGAGAGTTAGGAGACTCATGTTCTGAGCTATAACCATTACCTACTTTCTCCTTTATCAACCCCATGTGATATCACCCAGAAGCATAGATTGCCAATGATCCAAAAGCTAGCTGCCAGCCAGCCTAGAAGCAAAACCACAGCCCACCACTGGGGCCTTCTCTCCTCTGGTCAAGAGCAGATGCTGGAGTCACCCCAGGTCTGGCACTTTCTGATTGAGTGGCTTCAGCACCCCATTTCCTTATCTGTAAAACGGGAGTGAGAGTGACAACTATCTCAGAGTGTGGATATCAAGATGAAAGGGTACAAAGCACTTAGCACAGTGTCCAATACACCACAGACGTGTAGCCAAAGGGGGAGACGTGGCATAGAAAGATGGAAGAGATGGAGGGAAATGTATCAGAAGCAGGCCCAAGGTACAAAGGAGAAGGGTGTGTTCAAACTGTCTGATCACATTCTGGAAAAGCTACTAAATCAGATCGGATGTGTTCCACCTGACAAAGCAGGCAACACTGTCTTTAAAACTAGAGCCCATAGGGCCAGGTGTGGAGGTGCACATTTTTAATCCCTGCTGAAAGCAATTCAAAAAAGCATTTGGATATAAGAGGTAGGCAGATGTCTGTGAATTTAAGGTCAGCCTGGTATGCACAAATGAGTTTCAGGTCAGCTAGGAGATACACAGTGAGACTGTCTCAAAAACAAAACAAAGCAAAAAACAAAAAAACAATTAACACCAAAAAAACAAACAAACAAACAAAAAACCTAGATACCACAAAATGTCAATGAGGTTCAATTTTTTAAATGTATGCAAGATAGAAGACTGACACAATTCTGTGTGTACCCATATACCTCTAAAAAATATTCCCTCCAGGGCTGGTGAGATGGCTCAGTGGGTAAGAGTACCCGACTGTTCTTCCGAAGGTCCGGAGTTCAAATCCCAGCAACCACATGGTGGCTCACAACCATCCGTAATGAGATCTGACTCCCTCTTCTGGAGTGTCTGAAGACAGCTACAGTGTACTTACATATAATAAATAAATAAATCTTAAAAAATATATATTCCCTCCGATCTGTAAATATACCCTGTATTTAACAAACTGTAAGATGCCATCAGTTGTAAAGATGCACCACTATTTTGTGTATTGACAAGAAAGAAACATCAGGGCTTATTATGATAGTAATCTGTTAACTTTAATTGCTAAACTTCGAGTGTGAAGTGGAGCTCAAGGCCAGCCTCGGCTACATACTGAGTCAGAGGCCAGCCTGGGGCACAGGCTGAGATTGTCTCAGAAAAGACAAACAGAGCAGATGAGACGGCTTCCTGCTATGCTTGACAACCTGAGTCCCTGGGACTCACAGGGTAGGAGAGGACTGACCCCTTCCAGGTGCCCTCTGACCACCATATGTACCATGGCAAGCCTGCACGTGTGCGCTCTCATCCACAGCCACAAATTAAATAACAAATGTTTTAAATAATAACTGAGATATGGAAATAAAATGTGAACCACATGTACATCTCCAAATTGAGGATATATCCTTATAGGTAATATTCATTGCTGCTCATTTGAACCAAAGGCTCAAACACCAGGCTACATACACACGTTTACATAGCACACAGTTCAGCCCCTCGGCGGGAATGAGTCTCTTTAAACATACAGATTCTATGTGCTTGTAAGAGCTTGTAACAATCATAGTGGAGGGTCACCCACATAGCTCTCATTGCGTTGTGTTCTTTTATTTCTGACCCGACACTGCAACTCAGACATACACAGCCAGTTTTACAAATAAGGAGCTGTCATATGCCAGAACCTGGCTGGACTTCAGGTCTCTATTCCATCTTACACCTTACCAAGCAAGCTCCCCCATCAAGGCTTAAGAACCCTATTTAAAATGTGTTTCACCTTGGAAAGCTGTACTGTACAACTGGGTCCCAGAGACTCGATAGGCATTACAGGAGCACAGCCCTGCTCTGGGAACCGGGCCTTACCCCCAAAGAAAGCAAAGTGGACCGCCATTCAGAAAAGGCCTTCAGGTGAGTTGGCCTGCTTTTAGACCTCCTGTTGCCAAAAGCCACCCCTCCTCTCGGCAGGAGGCTTAACTCACTTCATACCACATCCTGCTGCTTTCATCTCGCCTTCCTTTTCCCTCTGAACAGCCTCCTTCCTCCTACTGTCCTGAACTTCTTGCATATTTACCACCACCACCCTAGGATGGGCCATCATGCCAGCCCTACCGTGCACACACGTGTATACATTCACACACTCATACAGCGTAAACACTGTGCTGGGCGCGCAATTCCCAGCCCGCAGCCAGGTCTGAGAGTCACTAACTTTGGGCAGCCTGAGGCTCGGTGGAGGAGAACGCCCCGGTCCTGATGCCAAACAACTCCTGTTGTCCACGTTACCCCAGAGAGTTCAGAGCCAGAGACAGGCAGGTTCCTTCACTCCTGAGCACACGGTGGCTTTAACCCAGCAGGAGGCTGCACACACACACACACACACACACACACACACACTTGGCCGCATAGCTACTTCAATCTTGAACAGTCCTGGGATGCCCCTTCTGCCTCTGGGTTTGTCCCATGGGTTTGTGAGCCCCGGTCCCCTAGGTGGACCTTAACTGTAGAACTAGCAGGTCGCCAACTGTCCAGCCTACCGGCTGCAGTTGGGACACACTATTCCAGGATGGTCCCAACCTGCTTTGGCTGTGCTTCGAGCTCTTATACGCGTCCTCAGCACCCGCTGGCTGTCCAGCTACACACCTGCAGTCCCCGCTGGGCGCCGGGCACCGAGCCCCTCTCCTGCGGCGACTCTCAGCAGTTGGGGTGAGGCCCCGGACCACCGCTCAGCGGCTGGAGCCGGGCAGCAAGTCCCAGCATCTGCCGGGTCTCTACAACTCTATGGGAGGCGGGGCCTTTGGGGCGGGCCTTTGGGGGGTGTGGCCAGGGCTAGCCGCCCAGCTGGGCTCTCTCGCCCTCTGGTGGCTCGATTGTGTCAAGTCGGTACATCCAGCCCTAGAGTTTAGGACTCTAAGCAGTTGCCCTGCGCTAGGACCCCATCTGCTTCGGCTTGTGTACCAGTACTGAGTATCACAGATCCCCAAAAGTAAGATGAGGTTCCGTGCGGCGGAAGAGCGTTTTGTCTGTGCAGGAGGGGTGGGTGGGGGCTTCGGGGAAGGAGGAGAAAGAGGAAGCTCCGATGAGCTGCTTCCTTCTTGCAATGCGACCCAGCGCCCCACTTCCTCCTACTACTTCTATTTTTCGGGTGCTCTTAACCCTTAAAAGTCCTGAACCCCTGATGTGCTGAGGAGCAAGCACCCTGATTCCTCTATTCCGTCTACAGGAATCTTCCTAGAAACTTCCAGCACTGCTTCTGCAACCTCTGATTTCACAACCCACCACCTCTACACGGTGCCAGAATCTCTCATCACTTCAGCTGGGTTCCACCTTCCCAGGAGTAGATCTAGAACCGACCACAAGGTCATACGTTATTGTTGCTCAAAAGCCACAACCCTACCTGAAAGCTAATGTAAAAACCCAATGGTTTTTCTTTTCCTGACTCCCTAAATACCAAGAAAAAGCAACTTCCCCAAATAGACAGAAACAGAAAGTACCCTTTGGGCGGGAGCAGAAGTTGGAACTAGGTGGGAAGGGGCTCAATGCCCACCATGGGTCTAGCCACAGTGATCTCCATCCCAACTACCTGTTTACAGGTGAGGAGCCTGGCCGTGGGCAATGTGGTCCATACAACTGTCTCCCCAGTCTCCACTTTATTCACAAAAATGTTGACATTGGAGGAGAGGGATGGAGGAAGCAGGCTTCACTGTAAAGAAGCAAAGAAGATTGGCAGTATGTGCCTGAAAGAGAAGATAGAGAAGAGCGCACTTCACAGTCCAGGAATGTGCTAGAGAAGTTGTGGAATGTTTGACTTCTTCTGCATTCTTGCTATTCCCAAAACTGAAGGCAGAATAAAGCTAAAACCCCGGGAAGCTCAGAACCTCAGAAACCCAGCGATGCTGCCCTCCAATGGCACACCCTCTTTCTTCCTAGCAGCTGTGGCGCAGATGTTGAGTTTGAAATTGTCCTCCCTTCAACACTGGGGTGTGTTGTTGTCCCTGCAGGGCCGACCACCAGACCTCAAGAGCACCTGGCATCTTCTGGACAGAAATTAAAGTGACAGGCACTAGAAGCAGTGCCCCAGTGCAGCTGGAAAGACCCATGGGTGCCTCTGTCACTTAGTGGTGGCACCTGGTTACATTCCCATCACTGTACAGCTCTGTTGTTTCCTCTTACAAACAAGGCTATTTGTAATCCCCCTGCTTCCCTTCGTCATCTGATGTTTTCAGAGAGTAGCCTGCCCTGTTTTGACTTCCTCATCTTACATTTAATCCACTATGTTCTAGAAAAAGGTCACCAGGAAAGCCCTAAAGGCCAGATCCAGCATGTGGTTCACTGTTGCTACTTTTCTGAGGAAACTCCCCTGGTCCCTGAATACCCTTCACTTCAGACCTGTTTCTGGCTTCTTGTTCTTCATCTTCCCTTTAGCGTTGGAAGCCTTGCATGTTTGCATGAGTTGGTTTTTCTTTTCCCAGAGAACTTTGGTCCATCTGTCCATCCCATTCAAAATGGTAGCCTGGACTTCTCTCTTGAGTGAAAACCCTGTGGTTCTGGTGCTTCTGCACCTCTGTACCTCAGTCATCAGTGCTGAGACACCCTGGGATCTCATTCCCTCCCCACAGGCTCCAGCTCCTGACAGCACCATGCAGAGGACAAAGCTTCCAACACAGGAAGCCTAGACAGCCAGCTCATATCCAAACTCTTAGCACGCTTTCCTTAAAGCCAAATAATCTGCTCATGGTAAACCGTACCTCAGCACATAGGACACGAGGCAGAGTCTTCCCTGAGTTTTTCATCCCTCCTTGCCCTTCCACAGTCTGATTTCTGTTTATATTGCCTCCCCTCCGTTATTCAGTCTGTATTCATAGCCAGACAACAGATCATGTCAGTTGCCATTCATTCCTAGGAAAAGACTGAGCCCAGAGGAGCTGGGAAACAGAAGGCGACCCAGAGGCACAGTCAAGAGAATCTGACAAAATGGCAACAGCCGGAATCCTCTAGACTATACTTCCAAAAGAAGGAGGAGGAGGAGGAGGAGGAGGAGGAGGAAGAAGAGGAAGAGGAGGAAGAGGAAGAGAAGGACAAGAGAAGGAGGAGAAGGAGAAGGAGAAGAAGAAGAAGAAGAAGAAGAAGAAGAGAGAGAGAGAGAGAAAGAAAGAAAGAAAGAAAGAAAGAAAGAAAGAAAGAAAGAAAGAAAGAAAGAAAGAAAGAAAGAGCAAAAACTGGTAGGGAAAATAAAACATTCACATTTGTGTTTTCAGTGTTTGGGAGACTATGTAAGGGTTGTAGACTAAATTATTAAGGAATTGCTAAGGCTGGGTGTGGTAGCACATGCCTCTAATCCCAGCACTTGGAAAGCAGGGGCAGGCGGATCTCTGTAAGTTTGAGGCCAGCCTGGTCTACACAGTGAGTTCCAGTACGGTTAGGGCTATATAGAGAGATCTTGTGTCAAAAAAACCAAACCAAAACAAAACAAACAAGCAAACAAAAAGAAACATAGGAAGGAAGGAAGGAAGGAAGGAAGGAAGGAAGGAAGGAAGGAAGGAAGGAAGGAAGAAATGTTTGCTGACCTTCAGTCACTTCATGTGTGATGTTTTTGATATTGCAGCCTGAAGGGACTAAAAAATAATGAGCTATTTGCTTTGCTTAATAACTTCCCATCAGATCTATAACCGCCACAAGGAGAAAACAGAAACTTAGCAGTAGAGAAACCAGGCAGACACACCCTATGCCAAACAAAACTGATGACATCATATGGAGTGACGTGATTCTAGGGGCTGAGAATGGTGTGTCATTTCTGAGATGTACGTGCCTAAAATGTTTTGCCTCAGTCTAACCATGGGGGACAAACCAGACTAACCCACACTGAGAGTCATTCTACAAAATACCCGTTTCATGGATGAGGCACATAAAGACTGGGAGACCATTGTCACACAATAGTTAAGTGTAATAAGAGATTCAAGATTGGGTCTTGGACCAAAAGAAGTAAGTTTAGTGGAATCAATGGCAACATTTGAATAAAACCTACTCATAACATCAAGCTGGCCATGTTGGCATATGCTGGTAATCCCAAAACTGGGCAGGCTAAAGGCAGGAAAGTAATGAGTTTAAGGCCACCCTGAACTACGTAGCAAGATCTAGTCTCAATGCTACTGTAATATACTAGTTGTAATTTTTTTTTTTTGGTTCTTTCGAGACAGGGCTTCTCTGTATAGCCCTGGCTGTCCTGGAACTCACTTTGTAGACCAGGCTGGCCTCGAACTCTGAAATCCGCCTGCCTCTGCCTCCTGAGTGCTAGGATTAAAGGCATGCGCCACCACGCCCGGCCTAGTTGTAAAATGTTTAAGGTTTATTTTTATTCTATGTGTATGGGTATTTTGTCTGCATGCATGTCTGTCTGTGCACCACATATATGATGTACCCTCCCAGGCCAGAAGAGAGAGTCAGATGCCCCTGGAATTGGAGTGACAGTGGGTTTTTACACGGGGATGCTGGCAGCTGAGCCAGGTTCCTATGGAAGAGCAGTCAGTGGTTTTAAGCTGAGCCATCTCTCCAGCCCTCAATTCTAATTTCAATTCTAATTTCATGTTCAATACTGGTATTTGGGAGAGTTAGGCAAAGCTTTATAGAGCCTACATATTTACAGCTTTTTTTTTTAGCCAGTCCAAATTATTTATAAATATAAGCCAACACTTAAAAAAATTAAAATTTGCAGATCTTAAAAAACTACTTAAAGAGTTCTCATTTCAACCTGACACTAAAATGTGGTGAACTGCAGATGAAAATGATAAAGGAGCAAAATCTTAAAAACAAACAAACAAAAAACAGGTGTAAGTTGTTAAATTAAATCAGTGTAGAGCAGAAAATACAACTCCATTGGTAAAGTGTTTGCCTGGCACGCACAAAGGCCTGGGTTTGCCCCCTAGCACCACATAAACCCAGCACAGTGTGGCACACCTGTGATACTAGCACTTGAGAGGTAGACACAGGAGGGTTAGAAGTTCAAAGTTATCCTCCTATACACAAGTGTAAGGCCAGCCTGGGCTACATGACACCTTGTTTCAATTTTTAAAAAAAGGGAAAAGAAAGTAATGTGCTGTGCCAACGTGGTGTTGATTGGAGCTGGGGATATGGCTCCGTGGCTAAGAGCAGGTATTGCTCTTGCGGAGGAGCCAAGATCGGTTCTCAGCCCCCACAGGATGGTGGCTTACAACCATCTGTAACTCCAGTTCCAGGGAATCTAACACCTGCTTCTGACCTCCACAGCATCGAGCCACAAATACCATATGTAATAAATACATGCAGGCAAGCACTCATACCACATAAAATAAAATAAGCAAATCTAAAAGGCGCATCAAGTAAGCTTTAAGGAATGTTGCCATCCTGGTGAGCTTAAGAAGATTAGAACATGTCTGATGTCTCAAGAAGACTAGGTGGCACGCACCTTTAACCCCAGCACCCAGGATGCTACTGCAAGCATGTCTCTGTAAACTCTAGGCCAGCTAGCACTGCATAGTGAGGACTCTGCCAAAAACAAACAGCAAAATCAAGTGGCCTAGGGACACATGAGCCACCCTGGGCACACTCACCAGGTTGAGTTGAGGACTTGCAAGGAGTTTATGGGTGGCCCTGGGTATGAGAGGAGGGGAGGCTCAGGGTTTGGCCAGTATGTCACCATTTTAAAATTCAGATTGGACTTTGAGAAACTGGTAGATATGGAGCCAAACTGCATCATCGCTGTCTCTCCCAAATCAACCCCTTGGTGTTGCTTTCTCTGTGGCTGTGACCCTTGCTCCAGGTCAGCTTCATAGGTTAGCATCTGAACTTTATGGGGAAAGAATTCCAAGGGCAGGGGAAATAAGAGGTTTCTATTAGGACCCCTGAGAGCTTGGGCATCACACAGCAAGAGTCCAAGGTGGCTGGGAAGGAACATGCCCCAGCTCTGGCCTCTTAGAGATGAGGGTAAGTGTGAAATTTCAATGCCTTGTACTCTAGTCTTCCCAGAGAGACTGAGGCCAGCACAGTCACTGCTGGGAAACTCCTCAGAAATAACCAAGTAGACCCGAGCGAAGATTAGAAACATAAATATCTCTGCAAGCCAGGCAGGTCAAACTCAGGGACAGACTCAGGACAGGAGTTTTCCTTAACACATCGTGACATTTCATAGCGGCCTGGTTTATACTTTAAAGCTTCCTCAAATGATCCTGGTGGAAATGTGTGTGTGTGTCTGTGTGTGTGTGTGTGTGTCTGTGTGTGTGTGAGTGTGTGTCAATCTGTGTGTGAGTGTGTGTGTGTTCCTACGTCAATGCAACTTTTAAATATTCTTCTTGTAATGTTTTAGTTTCTGGTGGCGTTTTACATCAAATGCTTTCAACAGACACCCACTGCGTATTAACCCCCCAAGAACACTCTTCATATCCACCATGAAGTATGCTTCCCTGTGTCTCTTGATGCACAGAGCCCTCTTGGCCTCTTTTATTTCCTCTAAATTTTCTAGAGACATCATTATAAGAAATATTTCACTTTCACCTAATTCCATTATAAGAAACGCAATTGCACAAATACAAAAAAACTGGGTAACTGACCCTTGACCCTTGTGTCTAGGAAACAATTGACTATGGAGACAATAGGGTACAGATAGAATGCTAATGAGGTAGATGAAGAGACCTCTCAAGAGAGCCCCTGGGGCCCAGCCTCAGCCTGCTGTGGCCATGTGGAAACGCAGGAACCAGAATGGCCAGATCTTAAGAGATTTAAAGACAAAAAGGAAATTGGAATTCTTATCTGAAATTCCCTAATCTTTCAATGCTGTTGACTAATTCAAAACAGTATTTTAAAAGCCCTTCCTTATAAGCCAAATGGATATATGACACGCCAGCCTTCAGCCTGTGACATCTGTTCTATATTATACAGGTGGGACCATGTGCCTCTGAAACCTGAGCTATTTCTGCTAATGTGAGCTCATTTGTTCCCACTGGAGGGGAGACAATTAGTTTATAAAAGGGGGAATCAATGTAAAGTTTATTAATGTTGTTCATCATATGAATAGGGCTCAGGAGACCCAGCAATATAATTACCCTGATGGGATGTCCCCTGATGAGAACTCAGTGACTAGAAATACAAGGTGGCTTTGGTGACGTGATAAATGGTATTTGTCCCCATCAAACTGCAGCGTGGTGCCTAATGAGGAGGAGGGATGAAGAAGAGATGCAGTCTCTAATAATAAAAGCATCCCTATGAAAGCAAGGATCTTTGTCACTGTGAATCAGACAAAGAATAATGGGAGAAGAAAACAGAGGGATAAATTTGGGAAAGAAAAGTTAAGCTTATCATTATGAACAAATTATGTATGTTTGTATGCATGTATGTATGTATGTATGTATGTGATTGTCTACCTACCACAACGAATGGGTTGGAAGATATTTAGAACCAATAAGGGAATTCAGTAAAGGAACTGTATACAAAACAAACATACAACATTCAGTAACTCTCTGTACACCAGCAGGGACCAAATAGGAAATACAATAGAAAAAAAAATGCAGCCTATTTTATCCACCCCAGCACCCAAGGTGCCTTTGAATAAAACAGGACAGGGACTCAGAACAAGCAAAACACCCTGGGGGAAGGTGAAAGGTGGGAAGACACATTCCCTCGTTCCAAGACTCGGAGGAACACTACAGCAGCCAGGACGCTGAGGTTATCCTAGAGAGACGGATGAGAGGAGCAAGATGGAGAGTCGGCATTTAAACCTCACTTTACAGCTACTTAGTTTTTATTTATTTAGGCCCAAGTGCCAAGACCATTTGAAAGGGAAGTGAACAGTCTTTGCCACCGACAGAGCTGGCACCACTGGATATCCATGTGCAAATCGGTGAAGCTAGGTCCCTGACAACACCACACACAGAGCTTAGCTCAAAACAGTTGAAAGACTTAGATGTCAGAGCTAAGACCACAAAACTCAAAGAAGAAAACATGGGTATGTCTGGGGAGTGGTGGCACATGCCTTTAATCCCAGCACTAGTGAGGCAGAGGCAGGTGGATCTCTCTTAGTTCGAGGCCAGCCTGGTGTACAGAGTGAATTCTAGGACAGCCAGGGCTACACAGAGAAAACCTGTCCTGGAAAAAAAAGCCAACATGATCAGAATTGCAATGAACTATTTCACTCTATTATTGAGAAGACAAATATTAGCAGATATTGACAAGGACAGGAGAAGTAGGAACCCTCAGACTCGTACTGCTGGTGGGAGCGTTCAATGGCACAGTCATCCTGGAAAATAGTCTGGTAATCCCTCAAAATACTAGAAGAAGAGTTACCACAGGACCTAACAATTCTAATCCTAGCTATAAACTCAAGAGGAATAAAAACACACAAAACCTTGAGTGTGAATATTCATAACAGCGTTGTTCAAGATAGCCAAAGACAGAAGTACTACATAGAGCCACCAACTGATCAGTGGATAAACGTAGTGTGTTTATACAATGTTATTACTTGGCCTCTGCAGAAATTAAGTTGTGGTATTTGCTAGCTGCAGACGAACCTTGCACATGTTACAAGGGAAAGCAGCCATTGAGAAGGGGCCACACCCTGATTCCATGTCTATGACCTGTCCCGTGAAGACAGGTCTGGAGACACATAAAGGAGATTTATAATGGCCTGAAGCTGAGAGGTTGGGGAACAGGAGGTAAAAACTAATGGGTGTTTGAATTCTTTTGGGAGTGTTGAAAATGTTCAAACACCTCGACTGTGGTCATGAGCAAATGATTTTGAGTATATTAAAATACACTGAAGTGAGTGTGTGCGCGTGTGTGTGTGTGTGTGTGTGTGTGTGTGTGTGTGTGTTAATGAGGATTGAACCTATTGTGCTGGGCTTTGTGCACTCTAGGCTAGCGCTCTATCCAGGGCGTCCTTGTTCATTGCTCTCTTGCTCTCCACTCTTCCACCCTCTCACTAAGTTCCCAGGCTGACCTTGACCTCCCTGTGTGACCAGAGGTCTTCTTTCTCCAGACCTGCCTTTGAGTTGGAGATTTTAAATGGCTAAACTATATGCTATGTGAAATACGTCTCCATAAAACTCACAAAAATTACACAGTTGGGCCAGGGTGTGGTTCAGTTGGTAGAGTACTTACCTAACCAAGACGGCCCTGGGTTCAATCCCCAGGGCTGCACGAGGTGAGGCACATCAGAGTTCCCAGCCCTCGGGAGAGGGAGGTAGGAAGATAGAAGTTCACAGTGATCCTCAGCTACATAGTGAGATGGAGACGAGCCTCAGATATGTAAGACTGTTTTCTTTTCCGTTTATAACAGACAAAGTAGCCCTGGTTGGCCTGGAACTCATTATGTAGATCAGGCTACCCTCAAATTCACAGAAACCTGCCTCCCTCTGCCTCCTAAGTACTGGGATTAAAGGCTGTTTCCACCATTCCCAGCAAAAAGACATTGTTTTCTGAGTTGTAAAATGATGTTATGACATATGCCCACTCTTTCTCCAATGAGTGTATGAATATGATATCACTGCACTCAAAAGCCAGCTAAGGATTGGGGAATCGAGGTGGCAAGGGAGCCTTACACTTCATCATGAAAAACCATCAGATACAGAGAGTCAAGAAACTCTGAGTCTTAACCATGAGGCGGGAAGTCTCCATCTGAGATGAAAATGTTCATCTCAGGAAGGCCTCAGGATTTAAGTACTGTAGCATTAGGCACAGGAGCACATGTACACCTCTATAATCCCAACAAGGGAGAGGCCAGGACTGGGAGATTCAAGTTTGTGAACAGCCTAGAGCTACAGAGCAAGCTCTGTCTGTTTGTTTGTTTGCTTGCTTGTTTTTTTGGTTGTTTTTGTCTTTCTGATTTTCTTTCTTTTTCTGTTTTGATTTTTGTGTTTTTTTCTTTTTTTTTAGAGAGAGAAAGAGAGAGAAAGAATACAATGTTGGCTGGGTGGAAAGGTAGGAAGGATCATGGAGGAGATTGTGATCAAAACATATTATATGGAAAGGTTTAAATAAAACCTAAAAAAGGGAAAGCCAACAATAACAGACTGAGTGAGTGGCTCCAGGGCCCCAGTTCTGTCAACCATGCTGTTGGTCAGTCAGTGAGACTCAGTTTGTCAGTCAGAGTGTCTGAATGGACTCAAATGCATTAAAGAGAATAAGATCCGCTATTTGATAAATGGTCTGGCAACCAGCGAATCAGTGGGAGAAAAAGAAAGTGTGGGTTGTGCACCACATCTTAGACTACTTAGAAGTCCCTGACTGACTGAGAGCTCTGTAGGCCAAAACTCAACCCAAGCGAGCAAAGTCTAGAAGAAAAAGAAGGACGCATGTGTATCATGTTGGAATGGTAACTGACCCCCAAATCAGAAATCATGAAGGAAGAGATTGATTTGAATATACGTGTGTAAAAATCACCATAAACATTGCATTAAAGTGCAGGTGGTATTCTGTGGAAAGGAAATCTTCACAGAAAAGAAAACCCCAAAGGTTTCCAACCTGAATATATAGTACACGTGACATAAAATTTACCTATCCAAAGTAAGTGCACGGTTTGCCCTAGGTGTTCAAGCAGCCGACAGGTATGGGAAAATGTACAGGTGTTCAAGGCTAACAGGAAAAATGTCAATCAAAGCAACGGTGCAAGCGTCCACCTGACAATAGGTAGTGATAGCAGAAATCAGATTATGTCAGCTTTCAAACCTGTGGGCTCTGAAGTTTTCCAGTGGTCACAGGAAAGAAGTATAACTTTGGGGCTGTACATGTAATCATGGTTAGTATTTATGACTCAAAGTCCAGTAGTTCCACTTTTAGCAACTTGCATGAAAGAAAAAAAATATATGTTCTTGAATGCACAAGAACTTTTAAATTTTTTAATTGCCATCGTTTTAAATATTTATTTAATTTTTAACTGTGTGTTTTGTGGGGAGGGGGATGGGCATGTGCATGTGAGAGCAGCTGCTCTTGGAGGACCACAGAGGAGTGGAGGGGGGGGTCTCCTGAAGCTGGAGCTACAGGCAGTTAGGAGCTTCCTAAGAGACGAGCTGAACACTTTTTGTTTTAAGACAGGTGTCTTTCTCTGTAGCCCTGGTTATCCTGGAACTTGCTCTGAAGGCCAGGCTGTCCTAGAACTCAGATTCACCTGCCTCTGCCACATAATTGCTGGTATTGAAGCTGTCCACCACCAATGTCTGGTGAGCAACAAGTTCTTTCTTTCTCTCTTTCTTTTCTTTTCTTTCTCTCTCTCTCTCTCTCTCTCTCTCTCTCTCTCTCTCTCTCTTTCTGTCTTTCTTCTCTTCCTCCTTTTCTTCCTCCTCCTCCTCCTTCTTCTTTTAACTTTTTATTGGTTTCTTGTGAACTTCATATCATACACCCCAATACCACTTGTCTCTCCCTCCTCTTGTACCCACCCTCCTACCTTGCAACCTACTCCCCAACAGAGAAAGAAATCTTGTCGTGGAAGCTCTAGGATGTCACAGTGTGTCCCACAGTATAGCCCTTTGTCCACACCTATTTGCTTGCATATGTTCATTACAATGGTCATTGGTCTAGTTCAAGACCTCTGGCTTCTGCTACATATCAATACTGGAACCTCACTGGGACTCCTCTAGGATATTCTGTTGTTGACCTGTGTCATGGAGATCCTGTAGTTTTAGATCTGTAGGATCAGACCCTTTACGCACTCCAGGAATTCATCAATGGGATAGATATTGGGGTGGACCAACTCAAAGCCCTGGATCTTGCTCTGAGAGGTATCTGAGCTGGTCAGCCTGCAGGGTGAGCTTTCCTACCCTGCCCCAGCTGGCCCATCCAATGCTTCAGCCAGCAGGGACAGAGCCAACTCTCCTGTGCTTGTGCCCTTGAGGCTGGCTGACCAGTACCCATGCCATTGGGACCAGCTCTACCGTGCTGCCCCTGTGAGGTGCAGGGCCCACTCTCCCAGATGTTGAAGCTGGTGAATAATAGGGTCAGTTCTCCACTCTTATGAACCCAGGGCCAGATCTCCTGCCTGCTGTAGATGGTGAGAGACAAGGGAGGGGAGTGGGGACATCTCTCCTTTGTCTGTAACTGCACAGCAGATAAGTGGGAGGGCTGGCTCTCCTGTGCTTATGTTCTGGGGGCCAGCTTATCAGCATCCCCCATGTCCATAGCCAGCTCTGCTGTGCTGCACAGGCGACATGTTGGGCAGGTGAGGGGCAAGGCCAGCTCTCCTGCTCTTGTGACCCCAGGGCCAGCTCTCCCACCTGCCATAGGTGGCAAGAGGCAATGGTGGGGGAGAAGTAGGCATTCTTAACCCATGAGCCAGAGAGACTCCAGCCCCAAAAACCTAATCACCAGTCTCAATATCATTATAAGCTGTGAAAATTGTAAATAGCATCTGTGTTTAAAAGCTGAAGTTGTGGCAGGTATGGCAGCACATGCCATACCCTCCCCCTCCCCCTGCACCCAATGTCACAATGTTGGCCCTCCTCACAGCAAAACTGAGGACTGTGGACTAGACTCTAAAACCATAACCCCAAATTAATCTTTCCCCTAAGTTGTCATTTCCATTATTTTGGTCACAGTGAGGGAAAGTGACAGGTACAGCGAGTCTTATGACAGGCAGAGACATAGTTGGTGCAGTGGCATGCATGCCTGTAGCCAAGCCATCCCAGAGGCTAAGGCGGGAAGACTGCTGGTTAGGAGTTCAAAGCCTGCCTGGGACATATCAAGATCTCTCTCTCTCTCTCTCTCTCTCTCTCTCTCTCTCTCTGTCTGTCTGTCTCCCTCCTCCCTCCCTCCCTCCCTCCCTCCCTCCATCCCTCCCTCCCCCCTCCCCCTCCTGCCCTCCACTGGTTTTGTATGTCAACTTGACATAAGCTAGAGTCACCAGAAAGGAAGGAGCCTCAGTTGAAAAATGCCTCCATGAAAACTAGCTATAGGCATTTTCTCAATTAGTGATCAATGGGGGAGGGCTCAGCCCATTGTGGGTGGATCCACCCCTGGGCTGATGGTCCTGGGTTCTAGGAAAAGAAGGTCCAGTGACAGGCCTGAAGTGAGATCTAGCTCAAGGGGAGGTTCCAAGGCCTGACACTATTACTGAGGCTATGGAGCACTCACAAAAGGGGATCTATTATGACTGCCCTCCAAAAGACCCAACAAGTAGCTAAAAGAGTCAGATGTGGATATTTGTACCCAACCAATGGTCAGAAGCAGCTGACCTCTGTTGTTGAATTGGGGAAGGCCGAAAGAAGCTGAGGAGAAGAGCTACCCTGTAGGAGGACCAGCAGTCTTAATTAATCTGGACCCCTGAGATCTCTCAAACACTGGACCACCAAACAGCATACACCAGTTGATATGAGGCCCCCAACACACATACAGTAGAGGTCTTCCAGGTCTGTGTCCATTCAGAGATGATACACCTAACCCTCAAGAGACTGGAGGCCTCAAGGAATTTAGAGGTCAGGTGGGGTGGGGAGGAGGTGTGGGATGTGGAGGAGTCAGAGGATGGATGGGGAAGGTGGGGGATAGAATATGGAGTGTAAAAAATGAATTGAAAAAAAAAGAAGAAGGTTGAGCAAGCCAGTAAGCAGCACCCTTCCAAGGCCTCTGCATCAGCTCCTGTTTCCAGATTCCTGCCCTGCTTGAGTTCCTGTCCTGATTTCCTTTGATGATGAACAGCAATGTGGAAGTGTAAGCTAAATAAACCCTTCCCTCCCCAAATTGATCATCATGGTATCATGGTGTTCACTG
>NW_028227268.1:54550000-54632500 GCF_978045245.1 Mus caroli
ATGTGCTGGTACACAGCTGTAATCCCAGCACTTTGGAGGAGAAGGCAGGAGGATCGGGAGTTTAAGGTTATCCTTGGTTACATAGGGAGTGAGAAGCCAGGCTGGGCTATAGAAGACCATATTGGGGGTGAGGGAAGTTCTATTATGAGACACTCTAAGAAATAGGATAGGATGCCCCTTCTGTGGAAAATTAACGTCAGTGTATATTGTCTGAGGCAATCCAGTAGCTGGAATGTTGTACTAACTAGACAGATGTTAAATCAACATGGCTTTGTCTCAGTGGTAGAGTACTGGACTATTGCACACAAGGCCTTGGATTCAGTCTCCAATACCATAAAAGAAAGTTTAAACCAGTGATTATAAATAAATAAATACAGAAAACTAATTTAAAAATTCAGAGACTTAATACTGAACTGGGCAGGTGTTTTATGCTTGTTCCCTCAGCACTCAAAAGGCTAAGAAGGCAGAAGCATTGCTGTGTGTGGTCTGCCCAAGCCTACAGGGCTGCGGTGAATCCCTGTGTCAAAAACGGAACAACAATAAATACAGTCCCAAGACAGAGTCCAGCAGAGCTGTAAATGAAGACTGCAGAGGCGCTCCTGGGTATTTCAAGACACAATGCACCATCAGATAAACAAATCTAAACTTGTTCAGAACTAATTTGCCAATGTGTTTTGTAGAAATATTTTTATGTGTGTGAGTGTTTTGCCTGCATGTATGTCAGCATGTAAAAGATGGGTCAGATTTCTGGGAACTAGAGTCACAAATGTTGTGAGCCACCATGAAGTGCTGGGAAATGATCCCTGGTTCATAACTCCAGTACCAGAGGATCCGATGCCCTCTTCTGTCTTATACAGACACTACATGCAAGGGGTGCACTGACATACATGCAAGCAAAAATATCCATACATAAAAAATAAATAATAATAAAAAGAGCTGAGCATATGCCTTTAGTCCTAACTGAAGCAGGTGGATCTCTCTGAGTTCAAGGCCAGTTTGGTTTACATAGTGAGTACCAGGACAGCCAGAGCCATAAAGTGAGAACCTGTTTCAAAAAACAAAACATACAATCTAAAAAAAATTAATTTTAAAGTTTTAAAATCCACTCCACTATGTATATATGGTATGTAATTATGAGTTTAGTTCACACTTTCCCAATGACTACTGTATATCTATTCATATGTTTATTTGCCATTTGTATATTTTTAGTCAAATGTTTCTTTAGATACTTTTCTAATCCAGGAGTATATGTGAATGTAGTCATACAGAGTTTTGAGAATTCTTCTTATTTTTCTTTCTTTCTTTTTTTTTTTTTTTTTTTTTGGTTTTTGGTTTTTCGAGACAGGGTTTCTCTGTATAGCCCTGGCTGTCCTGGAACTCACTTTGTAGACTAGGCTGGCCTCGAACTCAGAAATCCGCCTGCCTCTGCCTCCCAAGTGCTGGGATTAAAGGCGTGCGCCACCATGCCCGGCTCTTCTTATTTTTTATTTACTAATTTTTAAAATGTGTACATGTGCAGGGTGCTCACAGAGTCCAGATGAGGCTGTCAGACGCCCTGGCTAAGTTGTAAGTTGTAAGTGGGTAGGAGCTGCCTGATGTGGGTGCCGTGAGCCCTGGTCCTCTGAGAGGACAGCAAGTGTTCTTCACCACTGAGCCATCTCTCCATATTTTTCTTTTGTAAATCTCTGTATGTGTGTGTGTGTGCTCATGTGTGTGTTCATGGATGTGTATATTTATGTGTGTGTGTTCATGGATGTATGTGCTCATGTGTGTGTTCATGGATGTATGTGCTCATGTGTGTGTGTGTGTGTGTATTCATGGATGTATGTATTCATGTGTGTGTGTTCATGAATGTATGTGTTCATGGATATATGTGTTCATGTGTTTGTGCTCATGGATGTATGTGTTCATGTGTTTGTGCTCATGGATGTATGTGTTCATGTGTGTGTTCATGAATGTATGTGTTCATGGGTGTGTGTTCATGTGTGTGTGTGTTTGTGTGGGTGCATATGTGAGTGTGCACACGTATGGGACTGAAGGTAGAGGTCAGAGGTCAATCGCAGGTATTTTCCCTCAGGAACCATCCATCTTCTTTGTCATTTATTTTGCTGTTGCTTTGAGACAGGTTCCCACTACACAGCCCTGGCTAATCTGGAACTTGCTCTGTAGACCAAGTTTAGTTTGAATTTACAGAGATCTACCTGCCTCTGCCCCTGCCCCTGCCCCTGCCCCTGCCCCTGCCCCTGCCCCTGCCCCTGCCCCTGCCCCTGCCCCTGCCCCTGCCCCTGCCCCTGCCCCTGCCCCTGCCCCTGCCCCTGCCCCTGCCCCTGCCCCTGCCCCTGCCTCTGCCTCTGCCTCTAGCATGCTGGGATTAAGTGTTCTAGGTGTGTGTGTAACATACCTATCTGAATATTGCCTTTCTATCCTGAAGCTCTACTGAACTAACTTATTTTTAAAATATAATAATACTTGTATTAGGCTGGAGAGATGGCTCAGTGATTAAGAGCAGTGACTGCTCTTCCAGAGGTCCTGAGTTCAATTCCCAACAACCACATGGTGGTCCACAACCATCCGCTATGGGGTCTGATGCCCTCTTCTGGTGTGTCTGAAGAAAGCAATGGTATACTCATATACATAAAATAAATAAATCATTAAAAGTAATACTTGTATTAATTCTTCGAGAATTTCATGCATGGTGAACTCACTGACTTGTGTAAGAGAATTTCCTTTTGGTTGGTCCGTACAGAAGCCTTGCTTGGGTCCTACTAGTCCTGCTTTACACTGTCAACTTTAGGCTCCCACTGCTGTCTGCCTCTTTTTCTTCACTGTTGGTGATGCGTTCCTCTCCCTACACATGCCATATTTTCTTATTGTATCCCAGATAGTGCATCCAAGAGCTTTGGAGATGGAAGTCAATTTGTTTTCCCTTCGTGAGGGTTTGTCCTCTCCTCAGAGACATTTAACATGAGGGGTGATCATCACCTCAGTCCATTGAAGAATGAGGGATGTGGGGCGGACTAGGAACACCTCTGCTGTGAGAGCTTGCTGGGCACGTAGCTCAGGTATAGAGCATTTGCCTAGTACACACACAGGGTTTAATCCCTAGCAACACACACACACACTAATTATTGCTTCTTGCACTCTGTTTGGAAGGAGTCCCTCAGAGAGTGTGGTGGTTTGAGTAAGAATGCCCCCCATGGCAGGTTTTAGTGGCACACATCTTTAATTCCAATACTTGAGAGGCAGAGGCAGGATCCCTGTGAGTTCAAGGCCAGCCTGGTCCACTTAAGCAAGCCCAGGACAGCCAGGGTTCTATTACACAGAGAAACCCTGCTTTGGAAAACCAAAGGGGACAAAGAAGACACTATTGTGAAGTGACTTCACACGTGGAGAACATATATACGACAGCTACTTAACATTTAGGATATGTAAGCTACCTCATGAATCGGAAAGTTAAATGTGTCCGTTAAAAAAGGCATGATGGCTCAGGACTCCTGGTGAGCCTCAACTGAGGGCAGGGGTTGAAAAAAAATTGGTAAGCAGGGTGTGGCCTGGCTTTCAGGACTTGCAGAGACCTTGGGTCATCCTAAAGCTGGAAGCCTTTCACCTTTGCAGAGTAGACTCAGCCACTCCCAGCCTCCCCCGTGCTGACTAGGTGATCAGTGAGGAGCCCCGATAGTCCTGATGTTAACCTTCATTAGCGTTGGGAGGAGTCCCACCACTGTCCTGCTCACAGCCAGCAGGATGTGGAGAATCACAGACAGCAGAACTTCAGACTAAGGCAAGGAGCGGTGGGCTCCAACTTTCACTCTCCCTGATCTTCGCTGGCCTGAATTCCTCAACTGGCCTCAAGCTCAGGAAACTGAGTACTGGGATTACAGCCATCACACACACATCACACACTTCTTTATTAATGTATTTAATTACATGATGGAATGACATCTCTGGTAGCCAGTAGTAACAGATATACATGATTGTTTCCAACCAATGTTATACGATATTTCTTTAAAATATGCTGACTTACTGGGGGGCAAAAAAAATCACAAGTAGTGTTTTTGTCTAATGAATAATAATTACCATAATAATCATTCAAGGACGTGTTAAATTTCAGTTGGAGAGGCCAGATCTAGTTGTGCACTTGGGAGGCAGAGGCAGGTACATCTCTGAGTTCAAGACTAGCCTGATCTACAGAGCAATGCCCCGGACAGCCAGATCTACACAGAAAAACCCTGCCTTGAAAAAACAAAACAAAACATTTCGATTGGAGCTGAGTGAAAATGTCATCTAAGGTACAGAGCCCTGCAGTGTAAATAGAGACTGGCCCCACTAGGGGGTGCTAGTATTGTAGAAAGAGGAGTGTCTGGTTGACCTCAGCTGTCACAGCTCCAGGCCACCATCTCTTCCCTTAACCCAACCTCCAGGCCTTCCCAGGCCATCTCTTCCCTTCCACCTACCTCCAGGCTTTTCCATGCACACTGGGCTCAAGAGTGGAAGATTTAACCTTGCTGTACTAACAGGCCTGACTTTCATTCAGCCTGCTGGGCTAACCAGAAAACAAAAGAACACACAAGATTCTGGTTCTGAGCTGAAGCTGTGTCCCACATCTTTGATGGTTTGATGGGCAGCCAAGTCTCAGAGGGTGACCTCTGATGAAATCTGAGGAGGGCCACTAGCCTTCTGGAAAGTTCTTTCCACTATGTTTGGGAGCCTGTCACCAGGGTCAACGGTGGGCGAGTTGCTTCCACCTTGAATGTGTGGATGTGACAGTCAGAGCAGCTGAACTCTATGTAGAGTCCTCTCAAGAAGGGACTGGGAGTACCCCCCATCTGGGGCTGAGCACAGCAGCAGTGCTCTTCATCCCCCAATGCAGAGTGAGCCCAGGTCAGTTCCCCCATCGCCATTTCCCCTCCTACGTACAGCTTTGAAAGCACTTGAGAGGCAGTGTGATAGGGTGGCCACAACCACAACCCCCAAGGCTGGGGGACAGTGCTTCCCTATCAGGTGAGAGCCATGGGGCTGTGTTTCAGCAGCCTCCACCAAAGCAGAGCCCAGACAAGCTCCGTTAAGAAACCCAGCCTTGCCACCTGCTTAATGCAACATCAGCAAGTCGTGGAATCTCTGTGTCTGAAGTGGAGAGAGGGGCAGCCCTGACCTTATGAAGTTGTTATAATGACATGACTCAAAGAACACAGTGCACTCAAAAGACAGCTCAGCCTACAGGAAGTACCAATGAGGATCTGCCCACCGCTGACAACTGTCAGCGCTGTTTAAGACAATGAGACAATGCTGACACCATTCTTGCCCTTGTGCTTCCTCTCTCATGACTCTGAGAAGTTAGCCTCTTTCTCTTTCTTAAAGAGACTGTTCTCTGGCTCAGGATGTAGCTCAGTGGAAGGGTATTTACCCAGTATGCATCAAGCCCTGGTCCCATCATGGGCACAACAACCGCATCCATCACAGTTGACAAAGAAAACACCTTTTTGAGCCCACTGCTGTCCTTCCAGGCTCCACAGGTGTGGCAGGAGAGCGACTTTGTCTTTTTACATTCACCTAACACGGTGTTACCATTGACACAGGTGACTTCCTATCTTTGTGGAGGAGCTCTGCCAGAGGGCTGAGCATCCAGGCCTGAAGTCAGATGCCCTGTACCCAAATGGTGACTCTGATGCTTTGTAGCATTGTGACTTCAGGGTGACTTGATCCCCTTTTGACTCAGTTTTCAATCATTTCTGAAATGAGACATTAGAAGCACTATACTTCTCCAGCTCTTAGAACAGGCTGGACACATAGCCAGTGGTCAATATGTGCTAACTGCTACACTGGCTTCTTGACCACCCCAGGCTGCCCCAGGGTCATAGCCTTTACCTGCCCTGTCCCTGCCCAGGAAAAACTCTCCTCTCTCCTCTCCTCACCTGACTACCTTCCCCAACCTCAAGTTTCAACTTAAGGATGTATTTCCCAGTTGTGCCCAGAGTCTCAGCCCCTAGAGTCTCTGTACATCTTTTTTTTTTAAGGTTTATATTTATTTTTATCTTCTATGTATGTATGAGTGCCCCCTGTGTATGTATGCATACCATGTGTGTGCCTGGTGGTCTCAGAGGCCAGAAGAGGCCATTCAGTCCCCTGAAACTGGAGGTATAGGAGGTTGTGAGTCACCATGTGGGTGCTGGGAACAGAATCCCAGTCCTGTACATGAGTATCAAGTGCCTTCTACTGTTGAGCTATCTCTCCAGCCTCATCTCTTATCTTGTATTGCTTATCTGCATTGCAGTCACACAGACACTTATGCTGTTGTTTATTAAATGTTTGTCTTCCCCACTAAGCTTAGAGCCTGATGAGTCCACAGCTGTGTCTGCCCAGTTCCATGTCCTTGAAGGCTGACATGCCAAAGGAGTTCATAAATGTCTGCACACTAAATAAACCATGCAGGCTTCCAAACGGCTAGTGCGTGTGGGTGGATGCCAGGGCGGGAAACATCTGAAGCTGAGGCTTGAATGGCAGCGATGGGGAGTCTGGAGAGTCACAGCCACGGTTTTCCAATCCCTTCACTTGTTGATGGACTCCGGTCCCTTGGCTGCCCTTTTATAGATCAGAGGGTCTAGGAGAGAATTCTTGAACACATCTGACTCCTTGCTCTGGGTGACCAGATGGCCCAGGGATGTCAACTGGCCAACGTGATGGAATGCGTGAGGAGGATGGGAGACACTCCAGTCTGCGTCTTCTAGCACAGTTAAATTCCAGGAATACCAGCGAGGGTATCAAGCCATGTCATACCTGCCTTGCAAGACAAACAAGCCACAGGTTGAGGGAGGGGGTGGGCAGGGATATGCCACAACTGCATGAGAAAGGAAGGGCCAGATGTACAAACCGGAAAATGCCTCAATGCAGGTGGAGTTGAATACAGTGAACTGAGCTCTGTGAACAAGCCCATGCCTGCCAGCCAGCATGTCAGAGCCTTGTCCGGAGGAGCTCTGGGCTCACTAGGTTCACTCCTGAAAAGACACGGCAAGAATGGCTTGTGATTGACATACCGTGCAGGTAGAACGCAGGCAATTCTCCCAGGCCAGGGCCCTGGCTCTGGTTGCTAAAATCAGGATTATGGCTGTGCTGATTTACTTCCCAGCTGGGGTTTGCTAAAAGCCTCCAGGAGGCCACCAGACTGTGGGTAAGATTGACAAGAAAGGCCAGCCTCCTTTGGGTCTCCCTTCCTGGACAAAGGGCAAACACGAGGGAATACATTCAGAGAAAGAGGTCCTCCTTCTTCTGGGACCCTCTTTGAGTGCCAACTCTAGCCCCAAACAAGTGTGTTTGTGAAGGCTAGAAAGAAACTAAGTGCCATTTACAACTTCAGCTCCGAGTAGAGCAAATGCCAACCTTGCTAGGAACGCCCGAGCAATTTGGAGCCTGAAGTGCTAGTGCCCAACCGAGAGCCTATTGTTCAATTGGAAATTTGTGGGGAAGTGATTTTTGGCTGCCACAGTATTGAGAGTAGGGGTCACCATGTCTATTTAGTAGCCAGGGACAGTAAGTGCCAGGTTCCTACAGTACATGGTATGTAGGACAGTCGTGCACAACAGAGCTATTTTCCCATATCTTTCTAAATACTACACTAGACATCATGGAGATAAAAAAGAAAAAAAATCATTGGTAGGCAAAGGTCAACCTTACCTTGTCTTAGAATACACATTTATTTTTATTTGATCAAACACTGTGGCCACTTTGAAAAATTATATTGCTTATGGCAATGCTACTCAAGGGGGTTAGATCACATCTCTACCAGTCATTGTTACTGTGGTCTCCCTGGTCATCCCACACACAGATGAAAGTATTTACTCACTCTATTATGCCATCTTGTGTTCTTATGCCCAAGCACTTACATAAGCTTTCACTGTGTGTGGCTTTTTCTCATACCCTTAGCAAGATATTTTAGTTGATATGGAAGAGGAAGTTAGGTATGTTGGAAGGCTATATCATCTATAAATTTTATTTGAGGATGATCAGGGGGTGTCATAACTATTTATAAAATGAAAAGTAACTATGGGAGACCTCGGATGTGGATGGCAGCACCATGCTTGGGTGATAATACAAAGCAGTCATGGTGCTGAGCTCTGCCCAGGCTGTAAGCCTGTGCTCTGTAGACTGGTTTTCTCTGCATTAAACACAACTTTTTTTTCCCCCCCAGCTAATGGCATAATTGCTGTGTTATAGGTGATGCTGCCATATATAACTTACAGATGACCCACAGCTACAGCACTGGCGAATCACCCACATCATTTACCAAAGCACACATTTTAAAGTGCCGGACCTCCGGGGGCCATCTTTGTTGCCCGAAGTGGTGCGCCTGCGCCACCTAGTGGCTCATGGAGAAGACGCCTGAGATCTTTGCAGACAACTACCCCACACCACGATTGTACATATATTAATTCACGTTTTACAAAATCTTTAGGGCATAGACACTCTTATCCTCATGTCTCATGCAAGGAAACTAAGGCACAAAGAAGATGAGTGTTTTGAGTAAGTTCAAGGAGCTAGTGAGAGGGGAGGCTGGGATTTGGAGCTTCGTGGCAAGGATTCTACACTTGCTGCCCACAAACATGGCTATGGGCTTGCACGTGGCTGCTGTCGTGGGAATCACTACTCTGGTTCAAAGATAGCACTAAGTCTGCAGAGAGGCTTTCAGCCATTTGTGTCGGTGCAGTAGAAGAGCAAAGACAGAGAAATGACAGAAACTCAATACCTCCGGATATGATTTGTTGGAAAAGTCTTGACTTTCGTTGGCCCTAGAAATCTTTGCACGACAGCACAAGGAGGTTATTTCATTCTTCTAGAGGGTCATGGGACTCTGGGATGGCAAAAATCCACCAATTATGCTGTAGGGCTCATGGGTTCAGAGCCTGCATCCCTTCTGTGTAGCCAGTGCTTATCCTAGGACCTGGTATGGACTGGATAGAGTAAATATTATTTAGCATCTATATTGAGATATAGCTCATATACCACCCTACTCATACACTGAAAGTGTACAATTCACTGGTGTTCAGTACATTTACAGAATGGTGCACCCATCCTAAAAACTGCCTTTCACCGCTTCAGCGAACATCATTCCCATAGTGGTCTTTTCCCATTTCCTTCTATCAACCCCTTTCCAAAGCAACCACTAATCCAGCTTCTTTGTCTGTCGGTCTGCCTATTCTTTTATAAATGGGACTTTGTGTGTGTGTGTGTGTGTGTGTGTGTGTGGTCTTCTGTGAGCAGCCTCTTCCACTTAGGCTAACGTTTTGTGTAGCATACATTAATCCTTCATTTTGTTTCAGAGCTGAATAATACACAAGCATAGGGTCATAGGCTGCTTTCACTTTAATATTTTCTTGCTAGATGCTTGGGTTGTGTTGAGGCAACGAGTAACACTGTTACAAACATTTGTATACACGTTCTGTGTGGATGTGTTCTTATTTCTCTTGGGTATATCCCTAACCTGGAACTACTGAGTTGTGGGGTCCTCTCCCACATTTTCTGAGAAACTCCTGGACTGTTTTGTGGTCCTACCACTTATTAAGACAGTGGTCCTCAACCTTCCCAATGCTGCGACCCTTTAATACAGTCCCTCATGTTGTGGTGACCCCCAACCCTACCATTATTTTCATTGCTACTTCATAACTGTAATTTTGCTACTGTTAGAATCATAATGTAAATATCGGTGGTTTTCCATGGTCTTAGGCCACCCCTGGGAAAGGGATCATTCAACTCCCCCAAGGGGTTGAGACCCACCGGTTGAGGACCACTGCATCAAGGGTTTCCAATTTCTTTACATCCTTTCCAAAAACTTTTACTATCTGTTGTTACTTCTTAATTATAATGTACAGATTCCCAGACAGTGTGAGCAGAATAGGACCACCGAAACCACAGAGAGGTGTGTAGGTGAAAGGAGAACAAAGGACTCATTCAAGGCAACCATTAGGAACAGACATAGCAACAACACTGTAAAGTTCTCAATATGCAGACCTCAGCTGAAACTTACTGTGTAGGCCAAGCTGGCCTCAAATCCACAGAGATCTACCTGCTTCTGCCTCCTGGATGGGGGATGTGTGTTCCAACCTTCCCTTCCCTTCCCTTCCCTTCCCTTCCCTTCCCTTCCCTTCCCTTCCCTTCCCTTCCCTTCCCTTCCCTTCCCTTCCCTTCCCTTCCCTTCCCTTCTTCCTCTTCCTCCTCTTCCTCCCCTTCCTCCTCCATCCTCTCCTTCCATCCCCTCCGTCTCTTTCTCTGCCAGGGTCTGTTCTGTGACTGGAGAAATGGCTCAGTGGTTGCAGCCTCTTGTTGCTCTTGCAGAGAGAGAACCCATGCTGATCTCCAACTCCCACATGGTGGCTCACAAACATGTTAATTTCAATTCCAGGTGATATGATGCCCTCTTCTGGCCTCATGGGCACCAGGCACATACATGGTGCATATATGTACATGCAGGCAGAACACTCATACACATAAAATAAAATAATAATTTAAAAAAGCATAAAATGAGGTGGGGGGGCCGGAGAGATGGCTCAGTGATTAGAGCAGTTACTGCTCTTGAAGGGGATTCAGATTCAGTGTCCAGCACCCACAGTTGAACTGACTGTAACGCCAGGTCTAGGGGACCCCCTCTTCTGGTCTCCAAGAAAACTACAGACATGTAAGTATACCTACAGACAAGCAGGTACCCTTTTTTTTTTTTTTTTTTTTTTTTGGTTTTTCGAGACAGGGTTTCTCTGTATAGCCCTGGCTGTCCTGGAACTCACTTTGTAGACCAGGCTGGCCTCGAACTCAGAAATCTGCCTGCCTCTGCCTCCCCAGTGCTGGGATTAAAGGTGTGCGCCACCACGCCCGGCTAAGCAGGTACCCTTACATGCACATATATAAAAATAAATTGCTGGTTATGGTAGCCATATAATATGTGACCATATTCAGCATATTTTATATATATATATATATATATATATATATATATATATATATATATATCAAAGAAAGCAGCACAAAAGAGGCTGAGATAGGAAGATTCCCAGAGTTCCAGGCAGGAAGATAGTTAACCAATAACTAGTAACAGATAACCATGCCTTGTTAATCGCACTGGTCCCCTGCTATGTTTTAGTCGCAGTGGACAGCAAGAACGTCAGCTTCTGTCTGGTGTGTTGCTAACAGCATCCCGCTTCACAGTGTGAGTGAAAGGCTGAGCCTCCAGAATCCTGTATCTAACCAGTGGCCTGTAAACAGAGGCATTCCAAGAAATGTAAAGACTTCAAAAGTCATCAGAGGTACAGTGGTGTGACCTCTAATTCCTCCACTCTGGGGGCTGAGGCAGGTGGAGTCAAACTGGAGCTGCATTGCAAGACCTGTTTTGAAAAAGAATAAACACTGCTCTTGGTGATAGAACCTTTAATCCTAGCGCTGGGGGGAGGCATAGGTAAGTGGGTCGCTGTGAGTTTGAAGCAAGCCTGATTTACATAGTAGGGAGCTCCAAACCAGACAGGGCTACAAACTGAGACCCTGCCTCAAACAAACAAACAAACAAACAAACAAGCACAAACAACCCAAAGTTCTCTACCAAATGCCTCTCACCCAAGGTTAGTCACAGAAGAACTAGTGAAAATAGGGCTCAGAACAAGGAAGGCTGCTGCGTAAAAGGAATGTCAGTCAATAACAAAAACAAACAAACAAACAAACAAAGTTAATACAGTACGAAGTGTCAGTGAATACTATTGATATAGGAGTCCCACAATGTAAATGTTTAATAATAACTTGAAACTCAAATTCTAGTTGAGCTCTGCCGCGGTTTTCCAGGTGCTAGAGTCAGGTGTGAACCCCCTAAGGTGCCCAGTCTTAGAGAAAGGGCAGCGGAAAGGTGTGTAGCGCTCTCCAGAGAAAGGTAGAGAGCCTTTCTCCTCCTCTCCCGTGACCTTAAATTCCGCTCCCTCAGAGGTGTAAATGACCCATTTCCGAGAGTTAATGGAGACAGTTCTCCATCTCTTTAGTCATTTAAATGGTAATTGCTGATCAGATACCAACCTAGCATCAAGGTCCACTTTGCTTGACTTGAAGGGAGGGGGCATAAATCACTTCTCCTTGGACAAGACCCTCTGCTCGCCCATGCACATTCCTAGCTCCTGGCCAAACACTAATTTCTTCAACTCCCAGACCAACCCAAAGCTAAGGTGAGTGGCTGGTTTTCCCTTGGGTAGTTAATGTGTCTCTAATTACGTTTGTCCTATCTTCCATAACTGTCCGAACTCCTTCATGGCCCCCAGTTTAAAGCTAACCTGACAGGCCGCAGGACCGGAGCGAACCATTGAGATCTGGCAGCGTGACCCGTGAGCGAAGAACCGCGCGAAGGGCCGGGCAGGCGTGACACCACCTGGCGGAACCCGGGGGAAGAGTCTTAAAAGAGGGCGCTCCTCCGCTCCCGGAGCAATCCAGCAGGATCTACCCAGTGCTACCCTCCGCTGCCCAGCAGTCCCGTCCACCACCACCCGCCCCCACCGCAGGTAAGTGTCACGGGCCGTGGAGACAGCCTAGAGTCTGCCCCACGCTGGATAGCTCTGTCTGGGGCTGCTATCGGAGGGTGGCGCCCAAGTTTTTGGAAGGCCGCGGAGGGCAGCTTCAGCACGAACTGCCTGCCTGCCGGGGGTCGGAGGGGGTGGCCCTGGACTGGGGCGGTCAGGAGGTGGCCACCCGGGGCGGTGCACAGAGACAGCCGCCCGCGCGCAGCAGGAAGCACACCCGAGCCACAGCCCGATGCACTTGGTGCGCTCTGGCAGCAGCAATGCCCGCCAGCCCCAGCCTGCTCCGGGCCGCGACCCCGGCTCTATGCCCACCCGCCCGCCCGTTCGCCCTGCGGTCGCTCACGGTCACACCGGCAGGTCGCGCTCGGCGTCTGGCCAAGCCCGCCGGAGTCCCGCCGCGCTCGCCCCTCGGGCCACCCCTCCCGGTCCTCTGCGCGCTGCGTCCCTCTCAGTCCCCATCTCCGGCCGCTCGCGATTTTCACACCTCCCAGTGCCCCGGCCCGGGCGCCTGATTCAGTGCTTAGTAATTAATTTGGCGTTTCAGAATGGTCAGCGGGCTGGATAATGGGCGCATTCATACCCCGGGCTAATCTGAACAGAGGTGGGAAGAAAGGCTTTCACAGACAGAAAATGCCATTCGCCAAGAGCTCAAAGGGGCTGTCACTCCCAGAATAAATCGCCGCCGCGCCCGCCGGCTCCTCTGCCCATTTCCATACAGCCCCGGCCCGCGCCTCGGACCCGCCGGCCTCCGCCTGCGCTCCCCGGAATCACTCGCCGAGGGCCTTCGACGGGAAAGTCCGGATAGAGCTGGACCCAGGCTCAGGCCGAGACGATTCTGGAATCAGGAAGCTGGGGTTAAGGGCACCGGGGACAAAGAACTAGATTAGAAAAATCAAGTGCCGTGTTAGAAGGAGGCGCAGCTAATTTAACACAAGGATCACTGCTCCAAAACTGGTCAAAAGCGTCGGTGGGTGCCCGAGGTCACACCGTGAGATCTTAGCTGTCCTAAATCGCGACTGTAATGAAAAGGCTGTGTAGAAATAGGGCCCGGCTGGTGCAACCCCTACCAGAACGAGACTTTATTTTGGGTTCTTTGCAATATTTTGTCCTTCATTTGCCCCTGGGGTTAAGGGGAAATAGGAATTCGCGTGGCATCTGTACAGCTCGGCACTTCTGCTTGGACCAGAGAATTTTCTCGAGGCTGGGGCTTTTTCTTTAAGTGGTTTCTTAACTCAAGAATAGCCCCCACTTTGACCCCCCCAAAGCCTTTTGGTTTGAATGTTGAGGCCTTTCCCTGGCGCTGTTCCTTGTCTTCCGGTACAATGGGATTCTGCGTTCCAGCCGCAGCCCTAATGCCCATGAGCAGGGGTCTTGAGGGCTGAGCTGGCTTCCCTCCGTCCAGAGAGAAGTTCCTGGGAGTTGACTTTTCGGAGGACAGGGCTCATTGTGTGTCCACCTGGCTGGGTGGATTTGGCTCCTCCACAGGCTGGACCAGCAAAGAAAGGGCTGGGAAGAAGGGGGGGGGGGCGTTTCTGGAAAGGTCTGGGTGTGCCCTGAGATGGAATTCCATGCCACTCACCAACTTCTGACTGGAAGTCACTCCTCCCTTCTGAGGCTCAGTTTCCTCGTTTGCAAAACAAGGATAAATGAGATCACAGTTGGCCCCAAGTGCTGGAGGCTCCGAGTAGAAGGATCCCACACACTACCCACACCTCCAGCCACCAGCCTGGAGAGCACACACCCCTGGCATCTTCCCAAGGCTTCACCAACACCTCCTTGGAGTGTTAGCAACCCCGCATTTTCTTTCAGGATGGCTCCGCCCACCCCTTGCTGCAACTGGGTACTAGACACAAACTCTCCTACAAACTGCTTTCTAAGGGTCTCTAGGTCTGGGGGGGGAGGGCATAGTCAGAATGCCACATTAATTTATTTAAATCTGTATACACTTAGGCTTTTACATTTTTATTATCCTCTGCTGTGTAGCCTGCACTCCCTGTTTATGGAACTCACAGGACAACTAGTGAGAGGCAGTTCTCTCCACCATGTGGGGGCCTGGGAATCAAACTTAGGACATCAGGCTTGCCGGCAAGGGTTCTAATCCACTGATCCAGCTCACCAGCCCAGAACACTATATTTTAAATGAACTTCCCAAAATATCGATACCAATGGTACAGGGACCATAGTAAAGATATGCAGCCCATAGTGGGCTCTTCCCAGGCTCACAAACTGATTGCTCTCCAATAGCTCTTATTTGATCAGCAAAAGCAGACCGGTGGCATAATGAGTAGAGCCTATTTCTAGAAACTACTGTCAAGTCCCAAGAATGTGCAGCCAATCAGAGCAGTAATGGAGGAGCTCAGCATCCAACCAGGTGGAGAATGGCCTAAGAAAGCAATAGGCTGAGTGGACATTGAGTCCCCCAAACCAGCATGCTAACCCCTTGCACACTGCCAGCACTGCACAGACAGAACAGCTATGTTCAGAGGTTCCCATAGCAGGGAAACCTGTCCATAGCACAGACAGAGCAGCTAACCACAGTGGGACCTGGGCCAGCAGTAACCCAGGGGTGAGCCTAGAAAATGTAGCACCTGACCTTTTGCCACCCTGGGCCAGAAAGGCACAGGATAGGAGAGGGTGTGAGGTGGCAGAAAGGACTGGAAAAGTGAGAGGCAGTGGGCAGGGGGAGCAGAAAAAACTGCTAGGAGCAGAAAGGGGCAGGGGAGGGACCAGTCCCTATTTATGTAAGCCATTTGTAGCTGTGGATTGTAAAACCGGGCAGGATCCTCAGGAGTAATTCATAGTGTTTGGACAAGACAAACATTGTTCTGCTTTAAACAAACCTCCAGAAAGGTCAGCTTGGTCCATCCCTTTGCTGTGAGTTGCTGAGACTATCCAGATGATGAGAAAATCAGATCTTAGGAGAAAGGGCCCAGGCAGGAGGTCTCTTGAGCCCTTGGTATTCTGGGTAATGCTACCCAGTACAAGAAGGGAGCCTTGGCTCCTGGTGAAAGAGCTTGGATCCTACCTTGGAGCCAAGGGACACTGGACACATCTGTGCACATCACAGATGATGAGATTGCTGTGGATCATCCAAGTTCTGCGGCAAAGCCAAGACTTGCCATGTCGGTGAGGAACTGATGGAAAAAATAGTTCCTAGAGGAAGAACTGAATTAGACCCCAGTAGTCTCTGCTCCAGATATGCTGACTAAGAAACCTATGTTCTGTACATGCAGACATTCTAGCTGGGCCCTTCTAAGTTCACTTAGCAAATAGATTTTTTTTTTTTTTTGGTGCCTACTCTGCAAAGCTCTGTGCTAGATGTTTGGGATACACTAATGGGCAGCCATTCGTGGAGCCTACAGCCAGCCCAATTTGTGGTCTCCATCTCTGTCTTTCCTAAGACAATTTCACAGCCAACTTCTCCTTCACCACCACAACCTTCTAAGCACCCAAGTCTCTCAACAGTGAGCAAAGTGTAGCTGCCACTGTGGTTATCGGTCCTGACTGCATGATTTCCCCAGTTCCCAGTTGCAGAATACATTTTTTATTGTTATCTACCATTTTTATTATCTTATTAATTAATAATTTATTAATGTTGTCCAGTCTCTGTGATGTCTGTTATCATCTCCCCATACATGAACTCCCATTGCCCAGAGTAGTGTGTGTCCCTCTCAAGAGAGTGGTCCCCTTGCCGATGGCAGTAGTGCCTGGCTAACTGGTTCTTCCTGAATTAGAATTGGTTAGTGCTTCTGACACTTCAAGGTCTTTTGAATGTGATTTTGCTTTATAGAGTTAGGGATTATACTTAGTGCCTTGCACTTGCTAAGTATATTAATATTAGTTACTGTGACCAAATGTCCTGACAAAAAAATAATTTAAGAAAGAAAGGGCTCATTTTGGCTCACAGTTCACAGCTCACAGTTTGGGACAGCAGCAGGAACTTAAGGAAGCTGGCCACACTGCTCCCATAGTCAAGAAACAGAGAGAGACAAATGCTTGTGCTCCGCTCACTTTTAAAAACACAGCCCAGGGGCTCAGCCTAGGGAATGGTGCCTCTCACAGTGGGCGGGTCTTCCCACCTCCATTAATCTAATCAGTATAATCCCTCGAATACCACACCCAGAATCCCTTCTCCCAGGTGATTCCAGTTCTCAATGAGTTGACAATTGAGACTAATTGCCAACCTTCTAGACAAGAACTTTATCCCTGAGCTTTTTCCTCAATCTTCTGTTACCCACAAAAGAAAGGGCAGAAGGAAGGACAGAAAGGAGGGTTTCTATCCTTATTTTTTCTAGAGGAAGCCTGCACTTAGGAAGGTGAAGTGCTTTGCTGAGAATCACAGGATGTTAATGCAGGTGCACAATTTTGGGTCTGCTGACCACCCAAGGAGTTCCCTGTGAGACCCCATAAGCCAGGTGCTCAGCCTCGGGCATGGCAGTGACCTCCTAGGCTGAGCTTTGTCCATCAGCTGTGTGTAGTCTCTGGCATCATTCTAGGACTGGCATGGTGGCCTTGCTGATGTCAGCTTCTGTAGTGAGAGGAAGGGGCTCCCTCCTGCCCCTCCACCAATCCTAGTTTCCTTTGACACCTTATTATGGTTGAAATGTCCATGTGCTTACCCAATCTGTTTGGAGTCAGTGATCCGTGTCTGTTCTCCTCCTGCACTGCCTGCTGGAGTCAAGTCTCTAGATTTTCTCCATGTGATGTAGAAACCGGTAATACCTCATTTTACTGACGTTTGGGAAAAGTAAAGTGGTTCCATCTAATTGAATTTTGTGGTTAACAGAAGCTTAAACCTTTAAGCATAGAAACTTTCTAATGTCACCATTTTTCAATAAAAGGAACTAATTTCCCCATCAAAATCATGATTTCTTTCCCCCCCTATCCTCACCACCCTCCTCCCGACACACACACACCTAACTTAGCAGTGTAGAAGGAGAGCAGGTGTTCTCTGGGTGGGGTTGGATGTGTAACCCATAAGCCAGTCCATGACTTAGAGTCACCTCTTGGGTATATCAGTGTTGAAGTTGTTTGCTCAGTCTCCTGGCCTGAGTTTCCTTCTTTGTAATCTCAGGGTTGGGAGGGGGCACCAGAAGAAACACTAAGGCCGGCCACTGACTTTACACAGTAACACCCTTGGGAATTCTGGCCTGCACCCCCAGGTTGGTCTGCAATATATTCTTCTGTTTGCTCAGTGTATCAACCCAGCAGTTACTAGTCATGAAGGACCCTCCTCTGGGAGTTCTCTGACCCCCTGGAAGAATGGAGGGTTTCTGACCCCAGATTATAAACACCTTGAGTGAGGAACTCTGGAGGCCCCTGTTAACCAGAGCTCTTTCTAATGCCAAAGTCACCATTCACTCACTTGGGGCAGGGCTCTGAATCGGGAAGGATGCTTCCAACTGGACTCCAGCCAATGGGTTCACAATACCTAACTATAAAGAGCAACGCCTCAGAAACTCAGAACTCAGCATTGAGAGGAGGTTAGGAACAGCAAGGGGAGACCACTGCCTATAGCAAGAGGACCCAAAGAACTGGAGGAATGTGTGAAGACCAGAGTGTTACCGGTTCCTTTTGGTTTCTTGTATTTACCACAAACCTTGCAATTTTTTTTTATTGTGGTGGGGGACACTTATGTTACATTGGTCTAAATTTCAAGGGGATGGGAATAGGGGATGGGGTGTCTCTTTCAAAGGCAATTGATAAACGTGAGTAGTGATGTGGCATGCATATGTGCATACGTGGAGGGAACCTACTGGCATTTAGAGGCCAGGGGCCAGAGACACTAAATGTTCTATAGAGGGCAAGACCACAGGAAAGGATTATGGCAACAGGCACCTGGGTGGACTCTGTTCTTAAAGAAACACTTTGTACTGAATCTTGAAGGAATACCTTTCCTATCTTAACTATTAACCTTCCATTCTTTTCCAAATTACTTGTGCCCAGATACACCTGTTTGTGTCCTGCGTCCGTCCCCCACAGGATGTTTGTCTTGGCATCTGAGATGGCATCACTCCAGGGTCATCTCTAAGCCAGCAAATCTCAGCCAGGGCATCTTCTCCTTCTGCTGTAAATGTTAATGAGTGGAATCCCAGTCCTGAGCCCCCCACAAGTTTCTCTACCCTGGACCTATCCTTTCATTTGCACCCTTTGTTTCCTTCCTGTGGGAGGCTCTCCCATCCATGACAAAGCCTCCCCCACTGTGACCCAGTTTCTTTATTTTAGGAGGACCTTGGGTGGGATCGTGTCAAAAGTGTTTTTGCAAATGAAAATAAATGACATCTGCTGGGTTCTCTTATCCACATGCATTTTCCCTGCTTCAAAGAGCCCTGGTAGATGAAAGGATTGGGTGGATTTAGGATTTGTACTGATTTCTGTGCTCAACTCAACTCAGGAATCCTCAACCAAGAAACCTGCACAAGGTGGGGTTTGACCTAGAGATGCTGACAAAGGATCCCCAGTAAAGGAGGACTCCCCAGAACCCTGAGCATCACACAGGCAGGCCTGTAACTTCCTCTCCAGAACCCTCCAGGGACCTGCAAGTCCCTTGAGCAGGACCCATGCAGCCAGACTGGTGAGCCAGACTCCAGAAAGCTCGACATGAAAGGACCCCCCCCCCCCAATTCTTCCAGGCTGAGAGATCTGGCAAGTAGATCTGAGGGTTGCAATTATTAAAAACAAGACAGGCTGGGGCTTGGGTGTAGCACTATCCTAGCATGTGTGAGTCCTTACATTAGATCCCCAACACACACACACACACACCCCCCAAACAAAAACCCATCATATATGAAACATCCTCACTTTTCAAATCCCTATAACAGGCCTATAAAAATCAGATGTAGTTCCTTCCGTTTCAAAATGATTAAAGTGATTCCCTTATGGGTAGAGTAACTTGTTTAAAGTTTCACCAAATGCAAGTTGGAGAACAGAAATCAAGTACTAGCTTAAACCAACTTCTTTGCATTTTTCAAGGAAACATCAGTTTAGAGAGGCCAGATGCCCCCACATTGCCTCTGACTACAATTTCTGGACCATGTTGGGGTCCCAGGAACCTGGTCCCCTAAGTCTGTCTTCTAACCTGCAGCAGAGAGGTGCTCAAATTCCAGTGGATTCATGCCAAAGCTCACACTTCCGGCAGACCTCAAGTTCCTCTCTCCTTCCCCAGCATTGAGGCCTCAATATTGACACCTTGTCCATAGGTGCTAACAGCTCCACACTCTGGTATCGGGCTCTATTTTTTTCCCCTTTTTGATACAGGGTTTCCCTATGTAGTCCTGGCTGTCCTGGAACGCACTCTGTAGACCAGGTTGGCCTCGAACTCACAGGGATTCTCCTGCCTCTGCTTCCCACACACTGGGATTAAAGGCGTGCACCATCACTGTCCAACTCAGACTTTTTTAAAAATTAAGATTTATTTAGTTAATTTTGTGTGTATGCGGGTTTTGCCTGCAAGCATGCCAATGTCCCATGTGTGTGCCTGGTGCCCATGGAGATCAGAAGCGGGAGTTGGACCTCTTGGAGCTGGGGTTACAGATGGTAGTGAGCTATTATGTGGGTGCTGGGGATTGAACCTGGGTTTTCTGGAAGAGCAACAATTGCTTTTAACCACAAAGGCTCTCCAGCACCAATAAAACTATTTTAGTTCCAATATCTGTTCCTGTCCTTACCCACGATGGGTTAATTATCTCCCTGTAAAATAGAAATAATGAAATCCTAACTCATATCTCATGAGAGGACTGTGTGCCCAGTAGGCACACCACATGCTTGGTTTCAGAAGTAAAAGCCATACTGGGAATAATGGTTCATATTGGTCATCACAGTACTTGGAAGGCTGAGGCAGGAGGATCTCAAGTTAAAGGCCAAATTGGGCTAAATGGTAAAACCAAACCAAGTAGGATCTGTGTGCTGGGTTGGATAGCTCAGTGGTAGAATGCTGACTTAGTATGTATAAGACCCTGGGCTCTATCCCAAACACTGAAATAAAAGCTAACATAAAGTGATAAATGCATAAGACAGAGCTCTTGGGTATTTAGGAGATGGAGGCCATGCCACTCCCTCCTCTGAGGTCTGTTCTGCCTCCTTGGTCTCTTCCTCCCAGACCCTAAGCCTTGACTCTCTGTGCCCCATCTCTTGGCTATATCCTCTGAATTTTCATCCTGTTCACGGAATGTCCTTCCCTGCCGCGTATGCTGCCACACAGCCCACCTTCGTGGGGGCCCCACTCCTCCTGCATCCAGTTTTGGGTAGAGGCCTCCTTAGTAACCTCCCACCATGTTTCTTTGTCTTCCTGAATCCTCTCCTTAGCTCTGTCCAGAGGTCTCAGAGAGGGCAGAATGTACCTTAGCAGCCCTTTCTAAAGTGAAGGTAACTGAGCAACCATTTTAAATGTCATTGATTTCAATTTCTTTCTTTTTTTAAGTATAGAATAGAGTTTATTTAGGGCATGCGGAGGGGAGTTAAGAGGGTAGCAGAGGCAGCGAAAGGCAGAGAGGAGGAGAGAGTAGATAAGTGGAGGTCGGCCATGGCCACGTGAAGAGAGGGGGAAGGGAAGGTGAGCAAGAGGGCAAGATGTAAGAGAGTGTCAGAGGGTAAGAGCGATGTGAACTTTTTGATGCTGCAATTGAAATAGCTATATATATAGTTCTTGGCCAAATGATCGTGCAGCACAGCTGTCCATTAAGGTTTACAGGGGCCGCAGAGGTCCTGTGCCCATGGGTGTGTCCCAGGACTGTGGGGGCTGTTATCTACTGCCTTTCTTCCAAAGGCGCATCAAGCCCACTGGGCTCTTTCTTTATTCTTCCCAGCAAGCCATTGTCTTTATCTTAGGGAACAAGGACATAATGCAGTCCCGGTGCCCTCAAACCTCTGGTGTGACTGCCCTGCCCCCACTCCCACCTGATCCTGTCACTTCCTATTTCACTGAGACCTGGGAAGCTTTCGGGCCACCTGACTGATCACATTGCCACCTCTCGGGCGGGCTCCTTTCAATCACATACGGCATGTTCCGAATAGACTTATCTTATAAACAATGGGAAGCCCAGGCCTCCCGTCCTCCCGTATCACCTTCCTGCTAGGCCCCCCCCCCCCCCACTTTCCTACTGCTTGTCAACGCGGCTTTCTGGAAGCTGTCCACACTTGCTATCTCTCCTTTCTCACCTCACTTTCACTCCACAACCTAAGGTGGACTGGCTTGTGTCCTCACCACTCCACAGCAATGCCCTGTCAAGGTCACCAGTGGCCTTTTCCCTTCAGAACTTATCTTGACCTTCAAGGCAAGGGGAGGCGATCACTGCACCCCATTCCTTTACAACACTCTTGCTCATCAGTTGCTTGGACACCTGAGTCCCCAGATTCTTGTCAGGCCACCCCAAGTTTCCATATTGCTCCATTCTTCCTTTCCTATCTTGTTTCATCCTTGAGCTTTGCAGGTAGGGAAGGCTGTAAGCCCGGGATGGTGGCTCCTCCCTCCTAACGCATTCCTTGCCGAAACACCTGGGAATTTGCTTTCTCACCCAAGAGCTCCTCTGTTGTTTTGAACTCATTTGTACCCTGGATCCCGCTGCTCTGAGCCCGACATGCCTTCCTGGGGTGTATTTATAACCCCCACTTGGAGAAGGAACACTTGGACATCTGTTTTGTTCATTTGTCTCCACAAAAGGCAGCATGCTTCCGAAAGGGACACTGACAACTGAAGAGTGTACTGGGAGAGACTGTTGGCTGGTCAGAAATCCAAGTTCCATGAAGTCACTGAAAGAAAGAAAGAAAGAAAGAAAGAAAGAAAGAAAGAAAGAAAGAAAGAAAGAAAGAAAGAAAGAAAGAAAGAAGACTATTTTGCCTAGGAGAGAGCAGGGTGGGGTGGGGGTGGGGTGGATTTTGAATAAAGGTAAAGAAAGAAGTTCTAGTATGTTCCAGAAGATCTAGATCCCTTAGATTGCAGCTCGAGGACTGTCTTGCCTAGCAGGAAGAACTAAAGAAGATCAAGTTAGGCTTTAAATGATGATAAAAGTAAAAAGCGCTGTCTCCCTATTCCCTGCTGAAGCCCACTGGTCTAGCACTGCAGAAAACCCACAAGCCACCACGGAGGGTAATTTCAAACTCACCGTCTCCCAAACTTGCTGTCTCTCAAGATCCATCAAAAGCTCTCTGGAGAAACAGCAAGGCTAGAACTCTGTACTCCCACTTTTTGGCTGCTCCAAGATGTACCGAGATCAGAGGGAGCTGAGCACCCCAATCTATTCCTTTTCGACCCCTCCCGGAGAGACTGTGTTTTCCTGACTTGTTTTGGTGCGATGCCATCCGCCTATTTGCAGGGCCGATCCCAGCGTCTGCCCCTAGGAGCTCTCGGCTGTGACCATTAGGGGGATGTTTGCTCATTACCTCACACTGTGTTCCCTTTATGAGGCCCCCCAGGAGAAATTCCTGTCTGATTTTAGTACCGAGAAGAGTTGTAATTCTCTTGAGCCATGGCTCTGTTTTTATCTCATGGACACTGGGACTTGTGTAAGGGACATGGTCTCCTTTTCATTTTGGCTGCGGGAAAGCTTAGGAACAAATTGGTTGCCCACCCACAGGAGGAGAATAGGCCATCCCCGGGTGAATTTTGGCATTATTCCCGTGTCTACTTTGTCTTCCCTTTGCCTTTTTCTCTCTTAGATTTCCTTCCTATTGTGTTATAGAAAATTGAGAACATAACAGCAAAGATAAGTCAACATCACGAGTCACTTCCCTCTCAAGACAAACCCACTACTGACACTGTCTTCTAATGAACACTTATATATATGACACTAGATTGTCCACGTTTTTCCAGCTTGCTTTTTCCAATGTCACAAAACTCTTACCACATAATTAAATGTTCTTGAAGTAATTAAAATTTTCTGTGTTGCTTCAGTAATTTAATACTGATAAATTCATAATGCTTCTTTATCCACCGTATGGCTGGCTTTCTGTATATGTGTCTATTTATTCACACAGTATTAGCAGCTGAATCAAGGGCCTTTTGTGTGCTAGGTAAGCACTCTACCAGAAAGCTACACCCCAGTCCTGGCTTTATGTGTATTCACATACATGTAGCAGGTTATTTGAGTTGTTATGTAATTACACTATGTAAGCATATGTGCTATAAGTTGTAATAGTCCTGTGTGTCAACTCATTTGATGCTCATGATTCTGTGAGGTAGAGATATTGGTATCCCCCTTTTATAGGTGAGAAAGTCAAGGCCGAGAAAGATGCAAAGACTTGACCAGGCCACGCAGCAGAGGCACTAGTTGGATGCAGGCACTCTGGCTCCAAACTGTGTTCTTCCAAGTGCCCTGTCTCCTTCCAGCATACCACTGAGATGTCAAAGTCCACCATGGTTAAACATTTCTTGTAATCCCTTTCGCCTCATTTCTGATTTATGTTATTTTGCTGTGTTTTAAGTACCCCTGTAACTCACCTGCAATCCTCTCTACCACAAGGCAAGGCATAAATAAACAGCACAGAGTGGTAAACGACATAAACAGGCAAAGCTAAAACACAACCCCAGGGACCAAGGGTGAGTCCAGACTGTCCCCGAAATGACATGGATTTATTTCCTTGGGCTGTAGCTGGCCTGCCTCCCTGGAAGAGCTGGCTTGGGTGGCCAGCTCTCAGGAAGACCAGGAAGAAGGGCCTTCGTCCAAGGAGAACAAGCTGGGCCAGCCCGTCCCCGAGGCCCTTTCTTAGGTTCTCAGAGTCTATGAAAGTGGAAGGAACAGAATGAGGCGGGCTGAAGCAAGGAAGCCCTTGGGCCAGAATCAGGAGTGGAGTTTTTCTGTCTGGGTCTGTTATTGAATCATATTTTAAATGAGAAAGAAACTTAACAGAAACTAGTTTCAAGCTCGCAGCTGGGTAGATTCTCACCTCTGAACTCTGGCTGTAGCTGCAAGACAGCCAAAGGTTACCATTCTTGTTCACAATCCTTTTGTTAAAGCAACAGAGAACCAGGCCAGAGGCTGGGTGGCCTGAGGACACCCCAGGAGACTGTAATTGCTTGAGGTTATCCATTAGACAAATGTGGTGATAGAGCTCTTGTTTCTTTGAGATGGGGTATGTTCCCCATGCTGGCCTTGAACTCCTGGGCTTAAGATAGTTCTCAAGCCTCGGCCTCCAGAGTAGCTAAAGTGGCAAGAGCACACCACCCATAGGAGAACACCACTGCCTCAGGCCAGGAGCCCAGATTACTGTAATATATATATATATATATATATATATATATATATATATATATATATATATATATACACACACACACACACACACAAGTAGCCAGAAATTTGGGGAAGTTATCCCTAGCCCCTGAAGCCTCCACATCCTTAGCTGAAAAGTAGAGTCAATTGGTACTATGCAAAGCTATTGTGGGAATCTCCCTAGGGATATTTAAAAAAAAAAAAAAAGGATCTAGGAGGTGCCAAGTCAGCTTCACAGGACCTCGGGAGAACTGAACTGGCCCCATCTCTGAAGTTCAGGATAGACCTGAGTAGGCCACTATCCAGGTGCGTCCGAGCTTCTTGGCCTTTAGCCTCCAATCTACCACAGCTTCCAGGCCTAAAAGAAAATTGGCAGTGACAACTCTGTGAGGTTTAGGCGCTGCCTCTTGTTGCCCCCCCCCCCCCCATCCCCTAGAGCCTAGGGGCAGAAAGTTCACATCCCTTTCCAGTTCCCCTTCCTCACGCCTCTGGGGCCCAGTGCCCATAGGGACAAGGCCCTGAGCGTAGTGCCACCGGAGCCACCAGGCTGGGTTGGAGGAAGGCTGGACCTCGGCGAAGAAAAGAAAACAAACACAGATGTGTTTGGCTGGGACCGGGAGGGAGAAAGCCGTTCTCGCCCCCACCCCACCCCCACAGGGTGCGCGCCGGCCCTGCCCCCTCTCCGGGGTTTCCCCGGGCGCTCCTCTCGCTTTCTCTTTGTCTCTGCTGTTCTTTCTCCGGCTCCCAGGTTCCCACCCGCTCGCTCTCGCCCTCTGGAGCATCCCGGGCCCGTTGGCTTTAACTTTCTTCTTCCCGGGGTTAAAACTTTGCTCGCAAGCGGGCGGCTGCTTGCCGACGTTATTGGCCGGCGCCCCGCCCGGCGGCCCCGCCCCCGCGCTCCCCTCCGCCCCCCACTCCTAGCGCGAGTGGTGGCGGCGGCGGCGGCGGCGGCGGCAGCGGCAGCGGCAGCGGCAGCGGCGGGCGGCGGCAGAGCCTTCGGGGGCGTGCGTGCGTGTGTGAGTGCGCGCCAGAGAGCGTGAGTGTGTGTGTGTGCGCCCCGGGCGGGCAGGGCAGCACTCGGACCGCGGCGGGAGCCGGGCGGCCGCGTCGTCACTCGGGAGGAAGAGGCGGCGGCGGTGGCGGCCGGGGCCGGGGCTGGGGCAGCGGCGGCCGCGCCGGGCATGGAGCTGGCAAGCCCGCGTTGAGACAGGACGCTCTTGCTAGCCGCCAGCGAGAGGCTCTCTGCCGTCCGGCGCGCGGGCTCCCCGGCTTGGGCCAGGCAAACTTTTCTTTCTGTTTTGCCATCACTTAGAGGTAAAGTCTCCTACGCGGAGTCCCCAGCGGGGACGCGACTGGGAAGGGGGCATTTATGAAGGACCCCAGGTGGCAAGAGAAAAGGACGCTGAGCCGTGCGGGGTTGGGGGATCTGGAGCCCTGCTGCGCCTGAGACTTAAGGGAGCAAGGCAAATGGGCATAGCTGCGGAAGGGCAGACGGGCGCGGGCATGCTCCTCGGTTGGCCGGGAGGCTGGGGAAGCCGGGAGGAAGGGGCGCGGGCGGTGCAGGCTTGGAAGCCCCTGCGCTCGGGGTCCCCCGGACTTTGGGGGAGGAAAGTGGGCAGTCTCGGGGTTGGTACCCCGGGGAGCGGGGCACTTGCTCGCCACTCCACCGAGGGCTGTTGGGCGTGGGGCGGGCTGGCTGCTGGCTGGCTGAGCGCGGCTCCCCTCTCTCCGCAGGCGCCTGGTGCGGCGGGCGAACCGACTCCTCGGCGCGGCGGGGCCGGGGCAAGCTGGCCACGGCATGATGCGCGCTGTGTGGGAGGCGCTGGCGGCGCTGGCGGCGGTGGCGTGCCTGGTGGGCGCGGTGCGCGGCGGGCCCGGGCTTAGCATGTTCGCCGGCCAGGCGGCGCAGCCTGATCCTTGCTCGGATGAGAATGGACACCCGCGCCGCTGCATCCCGGACTTTGTCAACGCGGCCTTCGGCAAGGACGTGCGCGTGTCCAGCACCTGCGGCCGGCCCCCGGCGCGCTACTGCGTGGTGAGCGAGCGTGGTGAAGAGCGGCTGCGCTCTTGTCACCTCTGCAACTCTTCGGATCCCAAGAAAGCGCACCCGCCCGCCTTCCTCACCGACCTCAACAACCCGCACAACCTGACGTGCTGGCAGTCCGAGAACTACCTGCAGTTCCCGCACAACGTGACGCTCACTCTGTCGCTCGGCAAGAAGTTTGAGGTGACCTATGTGAGCCTGCAATTCTGCTCGCCGCGGCCAGAGTCCATGGCCATCTACAAGTCCATGGACTACGGGCGCACGTGGGTGCCCTTCCAGTTCTATTCCACGCAGTGCCGCAAAATGTACAACCGACCGCACCGCGCGCCTATCACCAAACAGAACGAGCAGGAGGCTGTGTGCACCGACTCGCACACCGACATGCGCCCGCTCTCCGGCGGGCTGATCGCTTTCAGCACGCTGGACGGGCGGCCCTCGGCGCACGACTTCGACAACTCGCCGGTGCTGCAGGACTGGGTCACGGCCACCGACATCCGCGTAGCTTTCAGCCGCCTGCACACGTTCGGCGACGAGAACGAAGACGACTCGGAGCTGGCGCGCGACTCCTATTACTATGCAGTGTCTGACCTGCAGGTTGGTGGCCGCTGCAAGTGCAACGGCCACGCGGCGCGTTGCGTGCGCGACCGAGACGACAGTCTGGTGTGTGACTGTAGGCACAACACGGCCGGCCCTGAATGCGACCGTTGCAAGCCCTTCCACTACGACCGGCCCTGGCAGCGCGCCACGGCCCGCGAGGCCAACGAGTGCGTGGGTGAGTGGGGCGCCGTGGCGCCGCGGGCGGTGGGTGGAGACGCGGGGGGGGGGGAGCTCCTGGACCTTGCAGCGGCGGGTTCTCCCGAGCGACATAGCCAGGAGTCCAAGCATCGCGGGATAGTGGGTTACGGAGACCTTATAGTTGCTTCGGGACGCGCGTTCCGAGACGTATGGGACCTGGGAGGGGTGAGATCAGAGCGGTCTGCCCGCTAGGCCGACACCCGGTGTTGCATCCTCTCACCCACTTCGAAACCAAGAGGCGGCTGGTGAAGTGGCCCAGGAGGTCGGGGGTGGAGGGAGTGGTTTGGAGAAAATTTGCCGACAGATCTTTCTAATCCCAGATCCAAACGGAAACACATTCACTGCCTTCCTCTCAGTTTGCTTAGTGCCTGGGGTTCACCTCCGCCCCATCCCCCTTTCCTAAGGCTGCAGCTGGGCGCGCGGTTGGGGACCGGGGACGTTCCAGAGCCACAACCACGAATCCCTTGGGAGAAGGCAGAGAGCTCCTTGAAGCTTGGAACCAGTTGGGTACCAAGCAAATGTCACTCGTGCACCCTCCAATTCTCTTTTTATGGTTTGATTTTTTTCTCCCCCCACCCCTGTTTGAACAGCGTGTTCGTGTTAGCAAGAGGAGAGTGATGTGATTTCAATTAATTACTATCTACAGGTTACAAAGGAGACCTCAGTGACTATTCTAAACTAATTCAATCCTGGACCAAAAAAGAAGTCTACCAGGTTTTTTGTTCGTTTGTTTGTTTGTTTGTTTTGTTTTTGTTAGCTCCGGGGTTTCATGAAATTGAGCAGTTTTGAATTAACTAAGGATCCTCTGTCTCGATTTTTAATGGAGTTTCAATTTCTGAAAGAGAAATCTGACAAATCCGGCATTGGTGAATATGCCTGGGTCAAAAAGGAGGATAAGAAAGGATATGTTCTACTTCTGAATTGTACAACTTTGTTGATGCAGAAACTCCCAGGCATCAGTTTTTCCCAAGACAGAGAGATGGGGGGGCAGGGAGACAGGGAAGGAGAGAGAGAGAGAGAGAGCCCACGTTTTCAGTATTAGATGTAAATGTCTAAATCTGACAGTGATTGTAATGAAAATCATTTAGCCCATAATGTGCCATTTGGTGTGCATCTTTTGTGAACATACGTATTTTTCCCCCTCTCCCTCCCAACCCCAGAGAGCCATTGCAAGTCTCTTCAATCACTTCACCCTCGGAGGCACATTGCAGAGTTTGCTGGTCCCCACAAACACACGTTTTGAAGTCTGGTTCTGATTAATTGTGTCATGTTGTTGTCGAATAGTTTGTGCCTCATGACTGTGGATGCAGGCTTTTGAGCAAGCGAATGGAAAACATGTCTCGGAGGGTCGGTTCACAGAGGCCCAGGCTGGAGCCCTGCTCTGCAGACGCCTGTGCCCCCTGTTGCACTGCAGGGCCTCCCATTTAAAAATGCAGTGCGTCCCAGCCTTTGCGGACCTAACTGTGGGTCCCCTAGCCTTCAAGGAATGGAAGAACTAGCTTCCAGGGAGAAGAGCCTTTTCAGCGTCTGCTCAGTGGTGGCATGCAGACTTCGTAGTGGTCTCGGAGAAGAAAGTGTCTTTGATCTGTTCAGTTCCCTGAGAAATGTTAGTTTTTTTCCCCCATCTCTTCTTCTCTTTGCCTTTCCTCTTTTCTTTTCTTCCTTTTGTGTGGAAAAACCCTTTATCGGCACTTAAAGGGATTCCCAGGGTTTTGCTATCAGTTTTAGTGTGTGTGTGCATATGAAAGATTTGGTCTCCAGCAGGGTTTTAATTGGACAAACGTGAGTGGCTGTGTTGGTGTGAACGATCTGGATCTGTGCTGTTATAGTGTTACTAGTGCGAAGCTTCCCACATCCGTGGTATTGATCATCCCTCACTCCCATCCCTCTCTGTCACTTAGGATTTGAAAACACAACCTGTTAGTTGTTATAATGATGGCCCTGGACTTGAAATAATCTCCAGTTTAGGATTTTTTGTATTTCCACCAAAGCACTAACTACACACAAATTGGATTGACCCCCCTCCCCCTTTTTGTGCCAAGTTGAGCAATCAACATATTAACTAATGTAATTAGCAAGTGGTTTTTGTTCAAAAAGTTTAATTAGGCCTAGTAAGTACATAATCTACATGACAAATGATCGGCTAACGATATTTTTTTCAGGGTTTTTACTGAAGTTATTTTAATTCTTCGTAGTTAAAGCATCTTTAAATCTTGCCAATTATTCAGTCATTTCATAAAAGCCAAGCTGACTAAACTCTGTTGAAGTTATTTATAGTTTCCTTTTTGAATAGATGTTCTGATACCTTGTAGATAGAACTGGGAACATCAGATTGAAGTTGCCATAAAGTCTTAATTGAAGTTCTAGTGATTTTTCCATCATTCTGTTAGAAAGAAAGCCAACAAGGACAATTTAGGAGTGATTTACAGCTAAAGGTCCAGCTTTTTATGAAAAGGCCCTGAAGTGGAGCTGTGTGGATGTATTAGGATTTGACAGGGATTCTGAGATCCTGAAGGGCACTGTGCGAGGAGAAGCATTGATAAATCCTTCACAGAGTAACTTTGTACCTCCAGCAACTCAGATGCCCGCCCCCTCCACATAAGCCCATTTTGTGAGTTTCACACTGTTGACACACGAATGAAGCCTCCCAGACTATTTACAATTAAGGCAAAGGATTGCAATTTTTTAATTAAAACAAAAATCACTCTTGATGAAACAACCAGCATCGCCGTGCTGTTCTGATTTTTCTTTAAGAAGTAATCAGATATGATTTATAATAGGCCTAAATTAGCCTCCACTCCCTCCTCAACCAAGTCCCTAAGAATTGAGACTACTGAGTGTCTTCCACAGAGGCCCAGCAACTTAGAGATTCCTAGGCAGTGTCCATGTCTCCTGTGTTTGCTCAGGCCAAGCGCTCATTTCAGTATTGCTTCAAGGCAAGTTTCTCTGCAGGGTAAATGCAAGCTGTTGTGAATGCAATTTTGGATTTCTTCTGGACAGAAAGTATTTCTGAAGTAGTATGAAAGAGAAGACTAGTATATATAGCCTTCCCTCTTGGACAGCTCTCAGCAGAATAACCATATGTTTTCTTCCACCCATATGCATTAGCAGCATTCCCATGCTTTTATACACATGTGCGTGTACACTGGCTGTGTAAAGACGCACCCATGCAAGCTGTGTGTGTTGGTGTACACTGAAGGGAAAATGCATGGACAGTTTTAAACCACCTGGATGTCTGGATCCTCCTCCCCCCTCTCCCTTTCTCTTTCTTTTGGAAAAAGAGCATCTAAAGACCATATTGTGTTTCATAAGTTATTGACATCGGTTTTAATCAGTGTCTCCCTGATATGTGAGCTGTGTTAGTATTTAGCGCCTGATGAAGCATGCTGTTTAATCTTCCTGTGGGGATGTCAACGTGAGCCTCTGCTTGGTTTGTGACAGGTTGAGATTATGAAAACTCGTTTTTCGACTCACTCTATGGCTTTACATTGCCTAGCTGTAACCGAAAACCCACACAAAAGACGCCTTTGCAAGATGAGCACCGTGCTGGCCTGGCCTCCTATGGTCATGGGTACCTGCAACATAATGCTCATAATTGTTTAAACATGGCTTTGAGGAGGGGTGCGGTCCAAATGGTGCAAGGAGCCCTGGTGCTTGGGGCACCCTTAGCATTTGTCAAGCAAGGGGGGTTATGTTGGAGGAGTTGCCATGAAACAAATCCAATACCCCCCACCCCGCCTGCTAAAGACCCTTGCTATATTAGAAGGCCAAAAATATTTGCTGGCTCGTCCAGAGCCTGGCATCTCACACTGTGGAAGAGTATATTTTTAATACTCATAGTAATTATTATAATTACTGTCATTATGATGATTAACTCTTGAGGGCTTATTCTTTGCCAAGCACTCACATTAATTTAGTTATTTGATCGTTGTGACTCGGCAAATAATGGGCACTATTATTGTCCTTATTTTAGAGATGGGGAAACCATGGCCTAGAGACATTGCATGGTTTACTCAAAGCCCGGAGATGGTAGGTGGCAAAGCTGGGCCTCGGGCCCTTTGATTACACTTTGTTTTATTGCATGTGCTGAACTGCATCCACACAGAATGGCTGCATGGCCGACTGAAAGAATGAATAAGTGCGTGTTATGTACACATAGAAGGAAAGGCAGAACAACCTGTTACTTTTTGCTAGAACTGGAGGTTGTTTCCTTAGGTATGTTGGCTTGTAATATACCATACTGTTATTGTACTATATTAATGCATACTTAAAGTTGCAGATAACTTCTCCTCTGTCATAACCAGTGGGGCTGGTGGGAGCTGGGAGAAGTATAATTGAAGAGGGTTCGTGTCTATCTGTCTGTCTGTCTGTCTGTCTGTCTGTCTGTCTACCTATCCATCCACCCATCCATCCATCAATCTACCTATTGGTATTAATCTGTATGAATTGAACCTGCATCTTGGTGCATGCTTGGTAAGTGCCTCGTTACCAAGCTGAGCTTATGTTTATTTGTGTTTGGAGGTCAGAGGACAACTTGCTGAGTTAATTCTCTTTACGCCATGTGCTTCCTAAGTTTTTTCTCCTTTGGTCATAAGGACAGGAGGCAGGCTCCTCTACTCTCTTAACTACCTTCTGGCTGACAATTTTTTTGGTTTTTTTGTTTTGTTTTGTTTTGTTTTAAATTTTTTTATTTTTTAATTTTTAGAGACAGGGTCTCTGTAGTTCTGGCTGTCCTGAAACTTGTGTAAACCAGGCTGGCCTCGAACTCAGAGATCCACCTGCCTCTGCCTCCCAAGCTCTAGGAAGATCATCTGTATTTGTTTTTGTTTGTTTGTTTAGACAGTGTTGATAAATTGCCCAAACTGACCTTAAACTAAAAAAAAACTTTTAAAAAGGTGCTATTTATTTATTATGCCTATGAGCAGTTTGTTGTTGTTGTTGTTGTTGTTGTTGTTGTTGTTGTTTTGTTTTGTTTGCGTGCATGTTTACAGTGCTTTGGGACCATCTGGGTGCTGGGAATCGAACCCAGGCCCCTCTGCAAGAACAAGTCCTCTGAACTACTGAGCTACGTTTTTAGTGCCATGGCCCTGAACCTTTGATTCCCCACCTTAGCCTCCTATATATCTGGGATGGTAAAAGCTGTGCGTCACCTGGCCCACAGATAACAAGTCTTGAACTCAGTGGCGGCGGTGTTCTCAAAGGTCCAGGTGAAACAGAGCTGGTAGTCCCAAAATCCTCTTTAAAAGAACCTCTTTTCTCCCACCCCAGAGCTTATCGCCCTAAATATGGTGCAAAACAAACGAAGGGACCAGGAAGTGGCTGAAGGTGTTGCTGAAAAAGGACATTTGATGGAGAACGATGTGGTGTTCTGATTGTCAGCCTGATGCCAGTCAGGACAGTCTGCAGCACAAGGCTGTCACTGTCACTGAATTCTCTAGGCCATAGGCAGCCAGAGTGAGGTCTCAGCTGGGGTCCTCATTAGCGCCTGGTGCGTGAGGAGGCTGCCCCCCCAGCTCTGTGCAGGGAAAGGAGGGGGAAGTCAGGGCCAACCCCCTGGGGGCCCGCAGGCCTGCATTTTCAGGCTCTGCCCAGCTCTCCTTTTAGCCCTGCCCAGCCTCCTCTCTGACCTCCTCCTGGAGAAAAATGAGTTCCTCGGAAAAGTATTTGAGACTTTATGTCCAGAGTAAATATTGGAAAGGCAGCGGGTTGCAACGCAGACGTTCCCTGGAAGGAATCCCCCCTCCCCCGTTTGCTGCCCACAGCTGGTATCGATATTTCCTTCTTGAGATGAGTTGTGCTTTTCATTAAGTAAATTTTTTGTCTTGGGATTAAACCAACATTGTATTCTTAATAGACTTTTATGTTTACACTTCAAACGTCCACTGGGTAGTTACTCGTGTTATCTTGATGGCTTCTACAGTGTCTGCTATGCACACTGGCTGCACTGAAATAAATGGCTCTCCGGGGAACTGGATTATAAAACAGCTTTATCTGTGGATGCACAAGGATGGATATTTTGTGAGCTGGTTTTCTTTCCCCCCCCCTCTTTCTTTCAGAAGCGACTAACATGCCTTGGGTTTTCTGTAGCATCTTTTATTATGGAGAGACAAGAGGTCTTGGGGTGCTTTTGAGCCGATGAAGACTTAAGCCTTATACTTAAGAGAGTAGCATGCGGCGTTTCGCCTGTCTTCTAGAAGCCTCGGAAGGCCAAGTGTTGGTTTGGGTGGCCCTGGAAGCGGCAGTTTAGACCGTCATTCACAGGTGGTTGTCAGGTTGAGTCCTAAAGGCAGACCACAAACCCCCACCAAGAACCAGGCATTGTCCGAGGTACTCTCTGTGTGCTTTGTTCAATTAATCAGATTGCCACAAGGAACAGAAGCCTTTCAAAAACAGATGTTGCTGCCACCAAAGGGCAGTTTGTATACACAGGGACCAAGTGGGGACTCGTCTGCAGGGCACATTGGAGAGAGCAGGGGGTATCAGAGGCATTTGTTTCTGAGGCTGATCACATAAAAGCCGTGTCCTATTATAAATGACTCCCGGGGACTGTTGCTCTGAATGGAGCTGGAAAGAAGTGAGCTGCCCAGGCCAGTGTGCTAGACAGGAACAGAGCTGTCTGCTGGCGTGAGACTGGACTGCTGGGTGGGAATGACCTTACTACTCCCATGTTCTTACCCCGATTTCAAAATGTATCTTTATTGTAAACTCAGAACTAGGTTTCCCATTTATTTGTTTACTTTTGGTTTTTGATACAAGGTCACCCCGGGGAACCTGGGCAGCCTGAAACTTGTCTGTAATCTATGTACCTTCTGAGTGCTGGGACTGTAAACATGAACCAGCCACAAATAGATTAGAAATACATTTTAATTTGCTTTTGTTCTTTTCTTTTCTTTTTTCTTTTTTGAGCTGGTTGGTGGTGGCACATGTCTTTAATCCCAGCACTTGGAAGGCCCAGGCAGTTTGAGGCCAGCCTGCTCTACAGAGGGAGTTTCAGGACAGCCAAGGCTACACAAAGAAACTCTGTCTAAAAAAATAATAACAACAACAACAAAAATTTTTTTGTTTAAGTGTAAGTGTGTGTGTGTGTGTGTGTGTGTGTGTGTGTGCGCGCGCGCGCGCGCGCAGAGGTCAGAGGCAATGAATCTCCTTGGAACTGGAGTTACAGGTAGCTGGGAGCTGCTTGGCAGTGTGGGTGCTGGGAGTCAAACATGGGTTCTCTGCAAGAGATGTACGTGCTCTTAACCACAGACCCATCTCTGCAGCCCCCTTGATTGACTTTTAAAAAGCGTCTGGGGCTGGAGAAATGGCTCCGTGGTTAGGAGCATTTGCTGCTTCCCCAGAGGACTGCAGTTCCGTTTCCAGCACCCACACCAAGTAGCTCACAACTGTCTGTAACTCCAGCTTCAGGAGGTCTAATGTTCCCTTCCGGCCTCCATGGTCACCCACATACACGTGGCATACAGTCACACAGACCCCCAGACACATATACCCCCCTACAGACACACACACTTGGAAGAAGTGTTACATTGGTAAGATGCCTGTCATACAAATCGAGACCTGGGCTCATATCCCCATAACTCATGCAAAACGCTGGGCACGGGGACACTTGTATTCCCAGGACTGAGGAGGTAGAGGCAGGAGGATCCTTAGAGGGCACTGGCCAGCCTGTCTAGTAGACTTGGTACGCTTCAGAGACGCTGTTTATATCACAGGTGAAGAACCATCTCAATGAGAAAGACGTCTACTATTCCATCTCTGGCTTCCACATATGTGTGTACGTACATATAAACATGTGTATACACCCGCAACATACATATATACAGTCTGTGCTCAGGCTTGGGTGTAACTGAGGGAGACTTTGATTAGCATGAACAGGTCCTGGGTTTGAGTCCTAGCCCTGCACTAAGCCAAAAGAGCTTTATGTAATCTCTCTCAAAACTTGCCCTGATATCCAGAGCCAGAGACCCATTCAATGGTGAATTCTTTCTATTTTTTTTTTAATTTTTATTTTTAGCGGGGAGGAAGTTCTGGCAAATGCTGTACCACTCTATAATGGTCAGATTGTAGAAATATTCATCCTGGGCTGTGAGATAATTTACTGGGTAAAGCACTTGGCTGACCTCAGGAATGCCAACTTGAGGTCAGATCCCCAGAACCCAGGTGAAGACGATAGCAGCAGCAGAACAGGCCTAATGCTGCTGCACACCCATGAGGAGACAAGAGACAGGGGAGCCTGGCATATACGGGGGTGAACAAAACTGGGATCTTCTGCCTCAAGCAGACTGGAAGGTGAGGCCTGGTAAGGTTGCCCTCTGATCTCCATCTGTGTGCCCTAGGCCATGTGTTCCTGCACTCTACACATGCAGCACACACGTCACATACACCACACACACCCATACCCACCCCACCCCGACACAGTCTCTATCTCTTTCTCTCAGAGAAATATCAGTCCTTTCCCATGTTCAGCTTCTGGGAGGGTCTGGCTGGGCATAGGTTCAAACCTGCACACATGACTTGTGTCAGTTCTGTCTTCTGATCGAGAGAACGGTCTATGGCCATGGATTGATGAGATGGAGAATGTCTCTTGTTGGAGCCTCTCTATCTTTATATATAAACTCCTACCCCAAGCATCCCTCGCCCTGAGACAGCTGCTGGCATGTCATGCATAAAAAGAAATGCCATCTGAAGGGACAGGAGTGCCACCAAGAAGTAGAAAAGATTCCTTTGCTGTGGTCTGTGTGAACTCCTCCCTGGCAGTCCCTGGGTCATCTGCCTGTGGGATTCATGCACTTGCTAGGTAGGGCTGAAGCAAATTCACATCGCAGCACACAGAGGTTTGTGATGAAGACCCAGGAGGAAGAAGGGTCCTAAATGGAGGAGACATCTAGGTTTCACAGAGGGTTGACTCTTCAGAGGTCACAGTAGATTGGTTGGGTGAGAAACTTTTAAGGCAAAACTTGATGCCTAATACATCCCAACATGGGCAGAGCTTGAGAGTCTGGGCCTTGGAGGATGCAGAAGTCACTTCTGTGAGATCTCATTTCGCTGTGTGTATGGCCACATTTTAGTCTGGAGTGGTGGTGGTAGTGACCCATTTCTGCTCCCTCTTGGATGGATGTTGCTGAAGTTTCTAGATTTTTTCCCCCTTGAAATATTTTTTTTCTGCTACAGATAAGAGAGATTATTAGCTCTCACATTTGATTTTCACGCATTCCTGAGGCCCCACACTTAAGTTAGACAATCTGTAGGACCACAGGCATCTTGAAAGGGGCTGGCTTTGGGTAAATAAGGAAATGAGACCGATCTTGTCATCTCTGGCAGCCTGTATGTTGTGCAGCGTTCCATATTCGAAGTCCTAAAGTGATGAATACTTCCTGCCTTTTAGGCTTCTGGTTTCATTGGCTCTTGTTTGGGGTGGCTGTGGTGAGTTCCTGTGTCTGCTCCTATGCACAGGGAGTATGTGCCAAGGCACCCATTTTAGATATGTGCAGTTGTGGATAACGCTGACATGTACATGCATTTTGCCTGATACCTACCATACCTATTATAAAGTTTGATGTATATGTTGAAGTAGGCATGCTAAGATTAGCAATAATGAAAGGTAGTATGCGTCTTTAACAATATGATTTAATTTAAAAAATGAAAAATTAAATATGCTCTCTTACCATCACTGTGGATTTTATCGACCTCGGCATGCAATTTTGTTTTCCTTCTATATTTGAAAACTTTTCTCCTTTTAATTTAAAGGAAGTGCTTTCTGACATCTCTCTGACATATCAGGACCGTGAGCAGCACTTCTCTTGTACTTTGGGGCCATTATTAAGTAGAGCAAGTACTTGAACATGCACACTGTGATATTTGACAGTAGACCCGGTAACTGAGCTATGGCCAAGTGATCAACTGAGGGGTAGGATATACAGCCTGGTTGCAGTGGATAAAGGCCTCGTTCACATTCTCAAGAGTGTGAGATCCTACCATAGTCCCCGCCTCAAAAGTAACGAACGGTTGCCTGTTTCTGAACTATGTATTCATTTGGGATTGAAACCCCAGAAAGCAAAACCTTGAGAGATGGGAGATAACTATATCTAGTGAATGCATCCCCCAATCCTATCTGGAGCCAGGGCAGGCATTGCTAATTAACTGCTGCATGCTCTTTCTAAGTCCAGAACTGATCTAACAGTAGTGAACTACATGAGGTGAAAAATCACTTACCATTTTTCACTGTAGACTATTTTTGTGACCTTGCCCCTCCCCATCCACTGTGCAGACATGTACCATGAGTTGATCAACTCTTCAGGAGCAGTTACTGTTGAGGTGGGTCTGTTGGGTCTGGGCATGTAAGGAAATAGAAAAAGATGCTCTTTTCATTACGGATACTGTGTACGTGGGAGAGAAGACACTTACCCATGTGAATGGGCTCCCTCAGAGTCTAGGGCACAGGGGAGGCACTGAGTGCAAGCCGTATTCAGATTTGGCTTCTCTACCAGGGAAGGATTGGGTATATATCCACGTAATGTTCTCCTCCTGACTTTGTTCTGATGTAGTGTTTTTGGTTTTGATCAACACAAGATTTTGAGAAACCACAGTTTCCTGAAAAGTGTGGTCTTTTCAGAGTGTCAGCTTGGAAGTTCCCAAGCAGGTGCTCGAAGCTGCAGAGCATGTTTTTGGACAAAAGCTTGTCCCTGCCTAGCCTAGGGTTAGACCTGGGTGGTTGAGCCTCCCTGAAACGTGTGCGAGTAGTTGTTCCCTCTGGTCAGGACCAACCTGTGCGATGTTGAGGGCATGGACTCTGCAATGGTTACAGTCTCAGCTCTGCTTATATTCAGGCCGGTGCAGAAAGTGTTGAACAATAATAGCACCAAACCCAGCATGAAAAAGGAAACGCATTGTTTTTACAGATACAGTATCTGGCATCGGAAGCATGGATGTACCTTGGGGCTGGGTGGCCTCCGGGCAGGGCTGTTGGACACAGGACCCCTGCCCACAGCCTCGTGGCCAACTTGTCTTCTCCCGGAAGCCAGACCTCAGAGGTGGACAGATTGATCTCAGCCAGCTCTTTCTTCCCAGACACAACCCAGTCTCCCTTCGTGGCTCAGTCCTGGAGAAAATTCACTGTGAGAAAGAGCTTGGCCTCTCAAGGAAGGAAATTGGATCTCCTTCCAAGCCACAGAAATCAGCCCTTCGGAAACCACGGATTCGGGCAGATTGGCCGTCAGGGTATCCAGATGTGCTAGGGAAGGAAGAGCAAGGCTGAGCGGTCCTCTGTGTTTCTTAGCCTAGTTTATTTGACCGGATCCAAGGTAGAGAGCTGTTTCTGTTTGAAATGAAAGATGTCTGCCTGAAAAGCAGAGCTTCATTCCTCCTGATTCACGGGACATTCTTGTTCTGAACCATGGTCAGGGCACACAGCATTCCGTTTAGTAAGGTGTGAGAGCTCGGGATAGATGTGGGGATTTTGATAAGGGAGGCCCTTTCTGGCTTTTGGTGCCTGGATCAAGATCCCAACCAGCACTAGGATTAGCACTTCAGCCTGCGTCAATTGCCTATTAGCTGGGAGGCCCAGCTTAAGACCACTGCATGCTAAGCCTCGAGTGGGGCTCTGAGCAGGGCTGGAGAAGAGGGCGTTGATTGCAGACTCGGGGCAGGGTTGCTCTGACCTTGTTCTAAGCACCTTATAAATAATCACCTCAGTAAGTGCTAAACCAACCCAAGGAGGTTGGTTCTGCCATTAATGAGTAAACTTCTTTGTGGCCGTGTAGCACATGACCCCTCGGTGCTCAGCTCCGTGACCTGTCAGGCAGTGTTCACCACACTTGCATAGCCAGTGCCCCTGTCGGGAACAGAGCTGCAGACTGGGAACTGGGCTGCCATCCCTGCAGGGCATCATGCCCCTTAAAGTCTGCCAAGCATGGATTTTGCTTTTAAACTCTCTGCAGATAGGATTGCGGTCTGGATTTGTAAGTCTGATACTGCCATCGAGGTGGCTATCCGTGTGTGGTAATGATTCCTGAGTTTTATTTTTGTCCTAGAATTTTGTGTTAAGGGTATCATGGTATATTTCTCCAATCTACATAGAACAGTGTATATTTGTTTTCCTGAGTTTGGTCTATTGGAAAAAAAGCATAATTATGACCACACTTATCCATACTTTTTGAACGAATTTCTGCCAGGGATATATGAAAAAAAAAAAAAAAGGGATTTCTGGGCCCTAGGGCATGAGTGTCTTGGTCAGCTTCTGTAGACAGTGACAGTATGTTTGGTGGAAGGCAACTTACTTCTTGGCATCCATATAGCCATTTCCCAGGTGAAGAAACTGAGGCCAGGTAACTTGTCCAAGGTCATAAAGTTTGTGAGATTTAGAGACCTGACCTTGTGGCTCTGGAGTCTTGCTTTCCCTTGCTGGGCCTCTGGTCCCTCCCCTTTAGTCTGTGTCCATTCTGGCGGGAGGAAATGTTCATATTGGGAAGCAAGGGAGACTGGCTGGGGCTTTGATTCCCTGACTCATGACATCCACGATTGGACAGCTGAGACCACACAGCTCTGCATGTGTGATGTGCACAGCACTCTGAGCCACACTGCCTCCCCGGGGCTTGCAGCCTGCCTTCCTTCCCCCACCCCCACAAGCAGCATCTCTGCATTGAAATGTATCTCCTGTCCACTCTCTCTGGAGTTCCCTCAGTGGACTTCTGCAGCCCTATTTGGAAGACCTCCTTGGCCTTCCCTCTAAGAGTTTCCTTCCCTCAGACTCAATCCACAGCGCCTCCCGTTTCTCGGAGGGGATGACGTGGGCCGCCTTCTTTCCTTGCCCTCCCGCGTGTTGGCTAACCTGACATCTCTCCAGAGCTGTGTGTTCAGCTGGAGGAGTTTTCACAGAGTGGGCACACCTGAGTGTCTGTGCTGAAATCAGGAAATGAGATATTTCCAGAAGGCCCTTCGTTCCTCCCAGCCACCGGGACCCCTGTGTAGGCAGCGCTTTGCTGCTGTTCTGTTTTGGAGGGAGGGCCTCACTCTGTAGGTAGCTCAGACTCCTCTCAGTCTCCAGACCCGCTTGCCCCAGCCTCTCCAGTGCTGGGAAGCTAGGCATGCATCGCTGTGCCAGGCTCTCGAGTCCCGCCTGCTTTTGAACTTCATATAAATGAAAGCATACCGTGTGTTCTCTTCACTATCGGGGCCTTGTGCTCGGCATTATTCCTGTGAGTGCCGTCAGCGTGCCTTCTCCTATGGTCCTGGTTAGTTTGATGGATGATCTCAGGTTCCTGGGAGCATGGACGGATCCTCCTCATTTTCTCTGCTGACCTTTGCTCATGGTGAATGATTTCCTTATGTGTTTTGGACTTTCTGACTGTGAGCTTATTTTTATTTCAGATTTTGTGGAAATCCCTCTGGTCTCAGTTATGGAAATGACCCAGGGTTTTTTTTTTTTTTTTTCATCGATTCTGCCAAAAACTGGACTGGGACCAAAGTTTTCACTTATTAATTAATCACCACGGAAATTATTATTTCAAATGGGGAAGAGTATGCGTGCAATCTCCAAACCCACCCAGGCCTGATGTCTCATTTCTCCCTTTCTGAAGGGCTTGGACAACACAGAGACTTTGAGGGATAAAGACTTTCAGTGTTCCGTACTCAGTACTCAGAATGCATTGGGAAGGTCCCTGGGGCGGGGGGAAGGTTTGTCACCTAGACTATTGCTACAGTTGCCCACCCACTACCGATACAGTCTATTCTCAACAGTGGCCAGTGGTAACCTTGCCTGCATGTCAGTTGCCTGCCCGTTCCATTCCAGGGAGCACCTGGAGCTCTGACAGTGGCTGCAGAGCCTAGCCTAGTCAAGCCCCCTGTTTCTCTGCCACTCCATTCTGTTCTTTTCCAGCCAGACTCTCAATGTGCTAGATAATACACTCCTTACATTCCTGACACTGGCACTTTTGTGTGTGTGTATGTGTGTGTGAGTGTGTGTGTGGTGCATTAGGTGTGCACAGATATGTCTTCAGTCAAGTATTACCTTAGTGTCACCATGGTAACATTCCCCCCATCTTGCTCGTCCATGCTGTGTATCACCCTCCCCACCTGATATCACCGTTATCCGGCTTTCTTTCTTCCTATAACTCTTACATCACCTTCTAAAATACACCACAACTTACTCAGCATGTTTTGGGTTGGGTTTTGTTTTTATCTATTTTATTTACATGAATACACTGTAGCTGTCTTCAGACACACCAGAAGAGGGCATTACAGATGGTTGGAAGCCACTGTGTAGTTGCTGGGAATTGAACTCAGGACCTCTGGAAGAGCAGCCAGTCCTCTTAACCACTGAGCCATCTCTCCAGCCCTGCTCAACATGTTTATTAATTGTTTTCCCATCCTTACATTTGCTCTTTTTTCCTTTAAAAATATATGTATGCATGCATGTATGTGTGTATGCATGTGTCTGTATGAGTGTGCACACATGGTATGCAGGTGTGTGTACACACCACACAGAGACAGCATGCACACACATGAAGCCAGAAGAAGGCATTGGGTATCCTCCATCACTCTGTGCCCAGTTGTTTGAGGCAGGGTCTGTTCCTGAATCTGGGCCATACATTTTCTTAGCTGGTTTGAGGGTCAGCAAGCATAGTGGTCCTAGGATGCCTGACTCATTGCATAGGGGCTAGGATCTACGAGTCCTCATGATTGTGCAGTAAGCACCTTTAGCTACAGAGTCTTACTGTGAAGCCCAGCATGGCGTGGATCTTGTGTAGACCAGGCTGGCTTTGCTCTCATAGAGGATCAGCCTGCTACTGCCTCTGCCCCTGAGTGCTGGGGTGAAAGGAATAGGTCCTGGGAACTGAACTCAGCTCCCCTGGAAGAACCGCGATTGCTCTTCACTGCCAAGCCCAATCTTCTAATCTCCGGATCTACCACTTGCTACATTGTAACACTTGAGTGTAAGTTTACTTGAGAGCAGAAACCCTTGGCTGTTTAATTTATAAGGGGCCTGGCATACTGTTCACCAGGTGATCTCAGCCCTAGGGAGGGTGAGGCAGGAGGATTGCTGTAAGTCAGAGGCCAACCTGGGCAACAGAGTGAGTTCCAGGCAAGTCTGTACTTTAGAGTTTCAAACAGACACACACAGTGCAGATCCTCTCTCATTTGCAAGGCTGCCTCTCTTGGCTTGTTTGCGTGCTAAAATCCAAGCCCCAAAGCATTAAGGCCTACTTGCAGATTTGATAACCAGTCCTTCCCTGTGTCTCTCTCCTTCCTCCTCCCCAGCTACTCACCCATGCCTCATGACCTCTGGGGACTCAGTGGTTCCCTGGATTTTCAGGCCTTCAGATTCTTTTTGCCTCTGCCCTCTGAGCATCTCCTTTTATTTTATCCTCACGCGGTCTGCCATGCATCGCATGTATTTGGAAATTACATTCTGTTTAGCATTTCTCCATGCTTGCAGTGGTCGGGGTTCTGTATTACCTCAGTCTACTTCGCTGCCAGAGCCTAAGATCATATATTTTCATCTCTTCTGCATCTGGAGTTATTTATGACATGCGGTGTGAGGTAAGGACGGCCATTGTTTTCGTCAGATATTTAGCCAGCTGTTCCGTGACAGCTCTTGAAAAACGTTCTTTGTCACAGGCCTGAGATGCTGCGTTTATTAAATGCCGGAGCGTTGTATAAACTTGGATCTGTTCTCTGGATCTTCTACTTTGTTTGACAGCTCTATCTATTTTCCTGTCACTTCCTATCTGGACAATGCATCTCAATGTCTGGCTCGGGATTTGCTCATCCTTTCCGAGTCGTTCTCATTGTTATTACCTAAGATGTTTTGCCTTTATTTATTTGCGTGTGTGTGTGTGTGTGTGTGTGTGTGTGTGCATGTACACGCATGTGCGTGCATGAGCGAATGTCTCAGCAGGTGTGTGGAAGTCGGACAAATTTACTCAGCTTTCTAAATATTAATTATCTTATATATTCATCCCACAATGACAAAAGCCAAGAAAATTGATGTTGACGTAGTATTTAATCTGCAGACCTTCTTTAGCTCTTGGGTGACTGTTCTTTGGTGTCCTTTTTTTGGTCCAGAGTGGAGCCCACCCAGATCCGCTGTCTCCTTGGCCGGCAGGCTAGGGTAGCTTCTCAGACCTGAAAGGGCTTCATAGGCTTTAAAGAGAACTGTCTGGACACTATTTCCTAGAGTGTTTCTCTTTTGAGACTGATTGGTGTTTCTTCATGATCAAATTCGATAATGTGTCTTCTAGTCAAAATCTTATGGAAGTGACATTATACCCTTGGGTCTCCTTTCCAGTGGCTGCAGGCCACCAAAGGACAGAGTGTTGCTTCTTTCTTTCTACCATGTGGGTCTCTGGGATCGATCTTGAGCCCTCAGGTTCATCAGCAAGTGCCTTTACCCGACCGAGCCATCTTGGATTCTTTATTTTTTGCTTGATTCCTCAAAAAAAGTTATTCCCACCCACCCCCACGAAGAAAAAAAAAGCTAGGCAGAGTGGTGCATACCTTTAATCTCAGTGCTTGGGAGGCAGAGACAAATGGATCTCAATGAGGTTGAGGCTAGTTTGGTCTTCATAGCTCCAGGACTGTCAGGTCTACATAGTCTCAAACAAACAAACAAACAAACAAAAACAACGAACTATCTGAGTGTTTTGCTACACGTATTTGCACCATGTGCTTGCATTGCCCAAGGAGACCTAAAGAAGGTACTGGGACCTTGGGAATTGGAGCAAGTTGCCACGTGGGTCCTGGGAACCGAGCACTAGGCCTCTGCAAGAGTAGTAAGTGTTCTCAGAGGCTGCGGCGTCTCTCCAGCCTCTGGCTTGGCTTCTGTCCTTTTGTTCATTGACCTCAGATGAGTTTGCCATTTATTATTTTTTCAGCTATTGTTCTGCCTTGGCTGTGTTTGCTGGCCCGATGAGTTGCTCAAGTTTCATTTCAAGAGCCCTTGATAATTTGGTGAAGGTGTTGTTAATAGGTGGACTCAGTTATAGTCGATAATTTTAAGTTGTCAATGCATCAACACAATTCTGTATAACAACGACTCGGTCATTTAAATATCTCCATTGGGGTTGTTAGAGTTTCTGCTCCTGGTGTGTCTCCCTCTTTTTTTTTTTTTTTTTAATTCCAGATGGACTTTTAAAAACAGACTTATTGAGATATAAATCACACAGACTTTGAGAGTGTGATTTGATAAGTTTGGCCTGTGTGTGTCATACCACCAGCATAATTAAGACAAAGGAATCAGCCCAAAACAGTCCCCGTGCTCCTTGGCCCTCCTCCTCCTTCTTTCTCCTGTGCTTTCTGTGGTATTAGTGTTCCTCTTCTTAACAACTAAAGGATGTATTAATTATGTTTGTGTGCATATGTGTGTGGCAGAGGCACCCTTAGGCCGTGGTACGTGGGCAGAGTCCAGACTTATAGGAGTTGGCTCTCTCCTTCCACGGTTCTGTGGGTTCTATGGATTTAATTAGATCCCCACTTTTGATGGCGAGTCCCTTAGCCCAGTTCACCTTTTCTTAACTTTTTACATAAATGGAAGCATACACTTTGTAGTTGTGTGTGTGTGTGTTCACCTGTGCAGGCATGTGTGGAGGCCAGAAGTTGACATCACTGAGAAGTCTTCCTCAATTACTCAATGCCTCTTTGCTCCCTCTCCCCACTCTGAGTCCTGTCTCTTTGACTCGATATCTCTGTGATAACTCTCCTCCCTTCCTCCCTCACTTCCTCACCTGTACCTTAGGGTTACAGGTGTGTTCTGCAGTACCTGGCTTTCATGTGGGTGTCAGCCACACAAACTCAGGTCTTCAAACTTAGGTCTTCACGCTCATGCTTGGGCTATCTCCAGCTCTACTTTGCGTTCTTCCTTCTTCTGCCCTGTGTGGTTATTTGGTTTTTGTTGTTGTTGTTGTTGTTGCTGTTGTTGTTTTTTGTTTTTTTGAGACAGGGTTTCTCTATATAGCCCTGGCTGTCCTGGAACTCACTCTGTAGACCAGGCTGGCCTTGAACTCAGGAATCCCCCTGCCTCTTCCTACCAAGTGCTGGGATTAAAGGCGTGCGCCACCACGCCCAGTGTTTATTTGGGTTTCTTATGTATCACTGATGTGTGTGCATTGATAATACGGAACATGGCTATACTACACAGTCTGCCTGCTGATCTCCCAATAGGAATTCAAGATGTTTGCAGTTTGGGGCTATTTATACAGATACAGCAGCTGCGAACATTCCTGTGTAAACTGTTCTGTGAATGTATGCCTTCATCTCTTTGGAATAAATGCCTAAGAATGGGACTGTAAGCTGATGCAATAGATGCACGTTCAACTTTATAAAAAAGCATTTATGTAATATATATATGTGTGTGTGTGCGCGCGCGTGCGTGCGCTCAGATCACATGTATGCCTGTATGCCAAAAGAGGGCATCAGAACACATTACAGATGGTTGTGAGACACCATGTGGTTGCTGGGAATTGAACTCAGGACCTCTGGAATAGCAGCCAGTGCTTTTAACTGCTAAGCCATCTCTCCAGCCTCAAATGGCCAACTTTAAAAAAAGAAGTTGCAAACTATTTTCTGGATGCTAAACTAGCAGTCTGTGAGAGTTCTAGCTTATTTGCTTCTATTTTCTAATGGCTTTTGAAATGACCAGTCCTGTTAACTGAGTCATCCCTATAGTTATACAGTAGATGGCTTTACAATTTTGTCTAAAAACAGAAGCATAGAACAAAGGCATTTATTTATGCTTTTTATATACCTCTCAGGAGAGTTGATGGATTTTTTTTTATAGTTGAATCATACACTTTAAAAAATGTTTGTTCCTGGTTGGACCTGGTGGTACATGCCTTTAATCCTAGCACTCGGAGGCAGAGGAGGGTGGGTGTCTATGAATTCAAAGACAGTCTGGTCCACATCATGAGTTCTAGGCGAAACAGGGCTACACAGTCTGGTCCTGTCTCAAAAACAAAAACAAAAACAAACAAAAACAAAATCCAAAACCTTACTCCTATCTAGTAATAAATTTGCTTTTGATTTTGAAAGATAATTTTCTTTCTCATTCAACAATTAATATTGCAATTAGGTACAGAAGGCTGTTGGTTTCTTTTTTTCAGTGCTGGGATGGAAGCCCATCAGGGTTTTGCTGATGCTGGTCAGTGCTATGTTGCTGAGCTACCTTGACAGTGCCTTTGTGATTTGTGTATTAGTATGCTGCAACCTACAGCTGGGCTAAATTCATTTAAAATTAGTTTCTATAGCGCCTCAGTTGACTTCTCCTGAACTTTCCACCACATAGTCCAAAAGCTCTGTAGCCCTTCCCCCCCTAATATTTGGGCCTTTAGTTTACCTTTTCCTGTCTTACTGCACTGGCTACAACTACAAGCTAATGACATGTAATAATGTTGTGAGTGTGCCTTGCTTTGATCCTGAGCGTCTCAGGACCTACATCATGGAATATGTTGTCTGATGCAACCTTGAGGTAGATATCCTGTTCCTGGTCTACTGGGAGGTTTTGTCTTTTTTTTTTTTTTTTTAATTCAAGTATATATATATAGGGTATTCCTATCTCTCCATTTTGTTTTGTTTAGTTTTTGAGACAGATTTCATGCAGCCAGGTAACCTTAAGTTCGCTATGTACTTGAGGCAGGCCTCTTGCCTCAGCCTTCAAAGTGCTGAGATTCTAGACTTGTGCCATGATACCTAGGTAGAATATTAATCATTTAAAGATCAACCAAAATTAATCAGTGTTCTGCTTTGACCGTTCGTTAATCCAATAGACTGCATTGATTAACTTCTGAGATGCAATTCTTTTTTTTTTTTTTAAAGATTTATTTATTCATTATATGTAAGTACATTGTAGCTGTCTTCAGACACTCCAGAAGAGGGCACCAGATCTCATTACGGATGGTTGTGAACCACCATGTGGTTGCTGGGATTTGAACTCTGGACCTTCGGAAGAGCAGTCAGGTGCTCTTACCCACTGAGCCATCTCACCAGCCCCCTGAGATGCAATTCATATCCATTTGTAGGTTTATGGATGACTCCTTACAGTGAGCATGGTTTCATGGCTCACCTGTGTTTTAGCACATGTGTGTTTCCTTGGTTTTTATGGCTGAGTAACATACAGAATTTTGTTTATTCATTTTGTGTTATGTTTCTCGTTTGAGTTATACTGAGTAGTGCTGTTGTCTGCTGTGAATGCTGACGTGAGATTTCCTGTGGATCTGCGTTGCTGTGGTTTGGAAGAGTAAAATCAGTCCCCTGTGGGCTCCTGGATTGGATCACTTGGTCCCCACTTAGTGACACTTTTGGAGGACATTATTGAACCTGTGATGGAGGAAGTTTGAGGTTTTATAACCTGGTCCCACTCCCTTTTCTCTGCTTCCTGTGTGTAGATGAAATGTGGTCACCCTGGACTCCAGGCTGACCTCACACTCCTGCTTCCATGGTCTCACTGCCACGGTGGACTGTGTGCCCTGAAACTGTGAGCCCAGATAAACCCTTTCTCTCCAAAGTTGCTTTTGTCAGGATATTCTGTCACAACAACAGCAAGATAACTAATACATGTGTATTTAATTCTTCAGTATGTATCCAAGAATGGAATTTCTGGGTCATAAAAAAAAAAAAAAAACCATAGCTTTTTGGAGACCAGCCAAACCGCTTTCTCCCCAGCTGCACTGTTCCACACCCCCATAGGCATCATAGAGGATGCTGGTCCATTGATACTCAGCATGTGCCTTTTCATAGGCATTCTGGTGTTGTGAAGTGGCATCTCACTGGTTTTGTGATTACCCGAGTTTGAATTAGTCACTGCAAATTGTATGATTCTTTGCTAATATTTTATTTTGGATATTTAGGTCTATGTTTGAAAGTGAGAGATGTCTGAGCTTCCTTTTTGTCAGCCTTTGTATCAAGGCTGTCCTTACTTTAGCAAACAATGCAGGAAGTTTCCACTCTAATGGCATGGAAGCAGCTGGTCCTGGTAGTTTTGATAGAAAGAGCCCATCTGGGCCCCTCCAGATTTAGAAGTAGTTATTCGATAACCATTTCAATTTATTCCATACTTCAATGTTGGTTCGGGAATTTTCAACTGCTCTTTTTGTCAAATCTGGCCATTTATTTTCCAAGAAAATAATCCTTACCCCGATTTTCATTTTTAAGCATAGTTATATATAGTGATCACAAAAATATATTAAAAATTTCCATATGTGGCTCGGACATGTATGCAATGTCAAATAGTAACATTTACTCTCATTCTTTGCCTGGGTTCGTTTGCTTTCTTGACATTCGTGTGAGTGGTGATGGTGGTGTCAGTCATGCTTGCTGTTCGTTTCTGTATGCTAGACCCCAGGGCTTAACTAAGTACACATCATTCAATAAATTTTAACAACTCTGGGAATTGGCAGTGCTTCTCCATGTTGGGTAGTGAAGACATTGAACTTGTCTGAAGCCACACAGCTACAACGTGTAGACCTGGGATTCCAGGAGGACCTGTCTGTTCTCAGAGCTAGTGTTCTTACCTGCCTTCTATCCCAGGCTGCTACTTTTCCTATTTTTTTCAAATCTTCCTATGGTTGGTGATGGAGTGATTGTGTTTGTGCTTATGAGTGTGCACACATGCATGCCCCAGTGTGCTTGAGGAGGTCAGAGGACAGCATGGGAGTCCTGGTTATGCCCTTTGACCGTGTAGATCTCGGGGATCAGAATTTGTGTCGTCAGGCTTGGCAGCAAGTGCCTTTCCACTTGCATCTTGCCAGCCTTACTGCTTGCTTTTGAACATAGTTCGTTTTCTAAGTTTTTACTTTTTTATCTTTGCTAATTTATTACTTAGGCTATTTGTGGTCCTCCTAATTTTTGTTTAACTCTCAGCTCAATTATTTTATTTGTGTATATCAATAAACCATTTAAAGCAAGAACTTTTCTTCTCTACTATGGCTTTGACCACTTTCCATGTATACATTTTGGTCTATGTAGCAGTTCTTATTGACACTGTTTTCTACAAGGATGAGGTTTTTGTAGTGTGTGTGTGTGTGTGTGTGTGTGTGTGTGTGTATGTATGTTTGATTTAATCAATCATACTGTGATTATATATATATATATATATATATACATATATATATATATAGGTATGAGTGTGTGTGTATATATGTATATATACACATATGCATATATGTATACGTTGTATATACATATGCATATATATGTATATATATTCCTAGAGTCATTTATAAATAATCTTCTTTTATTTTCCTTTTCCAGATAGGGCCTCAAAATGTATTTCAGTTTAACCTTGAACTCAGAATCCTCCTGCTTCTATGGGAATTATAGGTATGTCTCATCACACCTGGTTCCAGTTTGTTTTATTAAAGCTGGTAGAGAGATTTCATCTTTGTTTTGAGGAACTGAGGTTTGGACACAGGGCCTAACACACGCCAGACAAGCATTATATGTTGAGCTGTATATCCTAGGTCCCCTTTTCCTTTTATTCAGACAGGGTCTCACCAAGTTGCCCAGGCTCGCCTTGAAATTGTCATCTCAACCTGCATCTGCCACCAGGTCTGGAGACTTGAAAAATATGTATTTCTCTTAGATTTGCTTATTTTTGTTTATGTGTATGGGTATTTTGCCGATCTGTGTGTATGTGTATCACATGTGTGCTGGTGCCCACCAAAGTTAGAAGAGTCACCAGATCCCCGAGCCTGGGGTTACAGGCAGTTTTAAGCCATCAAGGAACTAAACCTGGGTCGTCTGCAAGAGCAGTGAGTGCTCTTAACCACTGAGCCACCTCTCCTGCCTGCTGGAAGGCTTCATTGGTTTTGTTTTGTTTTGTTTTTTTCAGAATAATCTCATGAGTCTATATGATCATTTTGTCAGTGCCAGTGGGAACCAAAGAAGTGGATTTGTTGTAGCAGTTCAGTGCGTTGATGTAATCAATCACGCTGCGATCATCTTCTTCACATACTCTATTATAACTTTTCTTGTCGTGGCCCAGGGCCAAAACACTCCAACATATACTAACTCCGCATGCCTAACAGACTAGTTGACAGAATCCCTTGACCTTTAGAAAATTCAGAACTGTGCAAAAGCATCCACCACAAAGTCAAGGCATAGAGTAGTACTAGGAGAGAGAATTCAAAGTACAGGCCTCATGTACAAACCTGGTGCTGGGGATCGAACCGGGGCCCTAAGACTCACCTGTGCTCTTCCATGAGCTTCACCCCAGTCCCAAAGCTGCTTATTTCCTACTGACACCACAGCAGTGGACTGTGTCCCTGCTTCGGGGTAGCCTGACTGACAGCAGGACTACTCCCTGGCGCAGTGGAGTTGGGCAGCTCTGCTTTAGCTCCTGTATCCTCCCGTGATGGTTGTCGGATTCACTATTCCGTGCTTCCAGGGCTGCAGTGAACTGGGAGTGAGGGTTGGAAGCAGAAGAAGCAGAGGAGACGATCATACGAGTGAAGCTGGAGCCTTCTGAACTGACAGCTGGCTGAGTTCATTGCTTTGGCTCGTTTCTGACTCTTCACGAGCATCTGCCCCGCTGTCTTTTGGCCTGGCAAATAGAATTCATCCTGTAAAGAACAAGATGGCGAAGCCCCTAGGACTCACCATTGTGGGACGCCACCTCGGAGTGAAATAGGACCCCACATGGCTTGGCTTGGCCGTGGACGTGCTTAGTTCCTGTGGCTCTATGGAAGAGCGGTTCCACGGTCAGCTTCCTGCGGAACGAGCAGATTCCGTGCCTGCCTCTGTTTCCCCTCATCCTCCTGCTAAGGAGTGATTAATTCGTGGAAGGAAAGATGGGATGCTAAAGAAAGGAGTGGGCTTCACTCAGCACCACAAAAACAGACAAGGAAAGGGATGGAAATTAATGAGCTAAGTATCTTAATTTAAGGAATTAGGGGAAAAATGAACAGAATAAGGCAGAAAAGGAGTCGGGGAGGGAAAAGGAAGAGATAAAAATAAGAGCAGAAGCCAATGAACTAGAAAACAAATATTCAACAGAGAAGACCCACCAAAGCCAAGAGAGGGTGGTTTGGAAAGAGTAATACAAATAAACAAATATCTGCAGAGAGTAGTCTAAGAGGGAAAAAAATGAAGAAAAAATACCATTGGGAATGAAAAGGAGCCCTAAGCACAGAGCTGGCCCACAGTTGTTTTGTTTTGTTGTATTTTTTAAAAAGGTTAAGATGGTTTTAGAATGCTTGCCTAGGGTACCCATAGCATAGGTTCAAGTCCCAGGCCATCTTTGAAGGTGAGATGAACATATATGGATGACAAGGTTGCTCTGTGTAGCCCTGGCTGTCCTGGAACTTACTTGTAGACCAAGCTGTCCTTTTGCTCAGAGACCTGCCGTTGCCTCTGGGGTGCTGGCATTAAAGATGGTGTCACCACCACACCAGTGCCACCATGCCCGGCAGTGCTAACAGGTTTGGAAAGCATAGCTTCTGTGCTTATTAAATCCTTGGAACATTTTCCATCCATCAGACTGCTGAGCATCTGAATAAAAAGTTGTGGATGGAAACAAAGTAGAAAGAGCTTAAGTTGGATGTTATTGAAATTCCAAATGTGTGTTTTAAAGGACAGTATCAAGAGCATGCAAGGCGGCCTGCAGAGGAGAAAGGAGTTGCAGTTCATATAAGGCGATGTCAATAAAACTTGGAAATGTCCTTAAAAAGACAATGGAATTCATAACTAGGGCAAAAACCCCAATATAGTTCTCCAAAGAAGATATACAAGTGGCAAATAAGCCTGTGAAAAGGTGTCCAACATCATAGTCTGCCAGGGAAATACAAAGAAGAAACGCCCGAACCAAAATCAAAAGGATGCATAAGGGGCAGAAGAGATGGCTCAGTGGTTAAGAGCTCTTGCTGCTCCTCTAGAGTATTGGTGTTTGGTTCCTAGCACCCCTGCCAGGAGAGACACCTGCCAGCTGTAATGCCACCTATAAAGGCAGCTCCAGGAGAGCTGATGAGGCGTTCTTCTGGATTCCATGTGACTCTCACACCTGCCACACAGTATGCATGTGTGTGTGTACACCCCGCACACACCAAGAACACGTAGATAAAAAATAAATCATCTTTTAAAAAGGGACAGATAATGAGTGATGAGCTGTTTCAGTTCCCTTTCTCATCGCTGTGGCAAAAGCCACTTAAGGAAGAAGGCTTATTTTAGCTTGTATTTAATAAGGCATGGTGATAGGTACAGGAGAGGGTCGCTCATATCTGCCTGTGCTGTTAGGAAGCAGAAAATGGGCACAGGCTAGAAAAACCCCAGGGACTTGGGGATCTTCTGAAGGGCCCAGGTTCAATTCCCAGCACCTACATGGCAGCCCACAACCACTGTGTGTAACAAGTTCTAGAGGATTTGACATCCTTTTCTGCTCTCTGTGTGCACCAGGTATGCATGTGGTACATAGACATATATGTAGGCAAACACCCTTGAATATGAAAATAAAATTCAAAATAAAACAACAACAACAAAACCCTCAAGGCCCAACTCCAATACCTACTTCCTCCAGTGAGGCTCACCTCCTCAAGGTTCCATAGCCTTACTAAACACCGTAACCAACTGGGGAGGGACCCTGGGTTCAAATATATGAGCCTGTCTTTCAATCCATAGCACAAGTAGTGTGAAGACGTGGAGAAAGAGATCCTTACACACTGATAGGAATTTAAAATCATGTAGCCATTTTGGAAAATAATTCCTCAGAAGGAATTAAATGTGCTGTTATATGACTCAACTATTCCAAAAGCCCTATTAGAAACAAAGTACGTACCTCAGCCTATCTACAAACGCTCATGACAGTAACAGCCACAAGACTCATATAGTTAGTCCAAATGTCTATCCACCCATGACTGGATAAAATAAACATGGTAGGTGTATAATATCTATATGATGAAAACTTACTTAGCCCTAAAGAGGAAAGGACTTATATATGGCAAAACAAGGACAGCCTTTGCAAACATAATTGTAACTGAAAGAAACTGGTCACAATTGTACATCAGCATGCTATACAGTCACTTATAAAGTGGCCAGACTAGATGGACCCACAAAGGTAGAGAACAGATGACTATTAGGCAGAGACTGAGGGAGTAAGGGAGTGCTGGCTAATGGGTATGGCTTTCCCTTTTAGGGTAATAAAAGTGTTCTAGAATTAGATAATGGTAGCATATAGCCTTGACAATATAGTGTGGAATTGTGCATCTTAAGTGACTATGTTTTACATGAATTGCATCTTCATTTTATTGATTTATTTTATTTATTTTTATTTTTTTATTTCTTTGGTTTTTCGAGACAGGGTTTCTCTGTATAGTCCTGGCTGTCCTGGAACTCACTCTGTAGACCAGGCTGGCCTCAAACTCAGAAATCCGCCTGCCTCTGCTTCCCAAGTGCTGGGATTAAAGGCGTGTGCCACCACGCCCAGCCCCATTTTATTTTTAAAAAGCTGGAGAATGGGAAATTCTGATTAAAATGTGTGTTTCTGAGCCCTTGCCTAGATTCCTGAAGTCAAATGTTTGGACATGGCCTAATGACCTGCTTTGATGAGTGCTTTAGATGGAATGAACGCACACGGAGGTGTAGGGGCCAGTGTCTACTGACAGTGAAATTCTCGACAGGAAGTTAGGACAAGATGATGACCACAGAAGTTTGTCAGGAACTTCCTAGCAATGGTGGTTGTGAGCAAGACTCATGAGTTCCCCTGATATCAGAGGGTCAGGAATGAGCAGGAACATCTGCATGGCAGCAGCTAGAGCATCTCTCCGTAGCTGAGAACAGGAAAAAATACTGTGCATGCTACCTTGACCCAGCAGTCTGCATCAACATGGCTAGTGATGGGTCACGTGGACTCCATGACATGCAGACTTCCAGGTAGGAGAGCCGAGGACACCTCACTTCTGTGAGATTTGGGCTAAAACCACTGAATTTTAATTTGATAATGATCAGACAATTCCCAGCAAGAAATATTTTAGAAAATAACTGGGCACACTCTTTAGGAGTATGAAGGCCGGGGCTGGAGGGATAACTCAGCCATGAAGAGCTCTTTCTGCTCTGGCAGAGGACTGTGGCTCTCTGTTCCTTATTCCCACATGGTGACTCACAACCACCTGTAACTTCAATTCCCAGGGATCTGCTGCCCTCTTCTGAGTTCTTCAGATACTGCATGCACACACTGCACATACATACACACAGGCAACACACACACACACACAGAGAGAAGTATATTTAAGAAGATGGTATTTGAGAAACTGAGCAAAGCAATAGCAGCTGGACCATTTTGAATTTTTTGTTTTTGTTTTTTTTGCAAATTTCACATTACTTCAGATTGAGAGTTATTTTTGGAAGTGACTGTCCTTGAGTGTCTTGAGGCCCACTTTGAAGGGTGTCATGTGCAAAGCTTGGGTTTGGAGTCTTGTAGGCCTTAGTTTCCTCTCCTGTGAACTGAGGGTCATCAAGTCTGTGTCAGAGCATCGCTGGAGTGCGCAAAAGTGAGAGCATGAGGTTCGAAGCTCAGAACCTGTGGTACAGTTGCTTGGTAGGTAAGTCCCAGCATTTCCCAGCCATCCAGGAACTCAGAGAGATTGTCGGCCTCAGTTCCCACTTCCGAGAGAGAGAGGGAGAGGGAGAGGGAGAGGGAGAGGGAGAGGGAGAGGGAGAGGGAGAGGGAGAGGGAGAGGGAGAGGGAGAGGGAGAGGGAGAGGGAGAGGGAGAGGGAGAGGGAGAGGGAGAGAGAGAGAGAGAATATGAATATGAATCCTTTCTTTGGTGCTGGTTCAGCCTAGCAAGGAGCCCTCCCGACATCCTAGCCTAGCATCTAAGAAAAGATGTATTCTGGGAGAGGTGGGATTTGCCTGGGTTGATGGTGCAGATGCCCTGGCAAGGGCAGAGAGCACTGTGGGGGCCTCGGGAAAGTGGCCTGGGCTCAAGGCTTTTTCACAGGCTGGGCTTGGCAGACTGCTTAACTCTGCACTAGCTTTCAAACACAAAGAGTTTTTAGACACAAAAGAAGGCTCAACCTGGTCACTGCCAGGCCTGGCTTGGCATTTGAGTCCAGAAATTCAACTTGTCGGAGCTCACAGCTAGCCCAGGCCGTCCTGGGAGCTGTCCTGCCCCCACTCAGGATTGCCAGAAGCCTGTGTCGGAGCTGCAGCCCGCTCCTTTGCTGACCTGGGTCCCTTTCATCAGAGGTAGATTGGAGCCAGCGCCTGGGGCGTGGATTTGCTGACCACAGAGCCTGGGCTGTGGGCCCGGGTGGTCGTCCTTGCATCTGTCCTTAGATACAGCCTCTCTCTGCTTTGCAGAATGGGGGCGTTTGTGCTTACCCTTCCCCTAGCTTTACTGACGTGTATTAATTACATATATTTACCATATACAATAGAGAATTTTGAAACACACACACATTTTGTTCTCTGTGTCAGGGGTGGGGGAGGCACTGAATCCAAGCACCAAACAGCTGAAGGCAGAAAATGTTGAAGAGTGTAGTGAGCATGCAGAGATGTCTTTTCTTGTCATTGTCCCCTAAATGGTACAGTATACCAAATGTTTAGGCTCAGCACCTATTGTATTAGGTCTGTGTACTCTAGCTGTGATCTAAAGTAATGGGCACTGTGTGTAGTTTCTACACAAGCACTTGGCCGTTGGCACAAGGTGTGTGCTCATCTGAGGGGCACCCAAGGGGATCACAAAGCCCCAGGAATACTGAGGAGAACCAATATATATGCTCCCAAGCCTCACTGAGATATAATTGACAAACAGAAATTGTATATATTTAAGATATACAAAATGTTATTTTGATAGGTAAATATATTATACTGTGATTAATTAACATATCTGTTACATAATTATTTGCATATGTGGCAAAAACATTTAAGGTCTGCTCTCATGGTGTTCTTTTTTTGTTTGTTTGTCTTTGTTTTGTTTTGTTTTGTTTTCTGACAAGGTCTCACTATGTAGCCCTGGCTATGCTGGAATTCACTATGTAGACCAGGCTGACCTCAAACTCAGGGTGCTGGGATTAAAGGTGTACACCACCATGCCTGGTCTCATAGAAGTCTTCAGGTATTTTAAATATTATCATTATTATTTCTGCCAAGTCAGGTCTCACACTAGCTAAGTACTCTACCAGTCTGATACATCTCTATGTAGCCCCCCCCCCATATATTATCAAGCATTTTCAAATAAGGCAAAATAGATAGTTAATTTTTTTCAGCTTTTGAACATGGATTTTTCTGGCTCTTTTCTTTTTTTTTTTATTTTTAATATTTTTTATTACATATTTTCCTCAATTACATTTCCAATGCTATCCCAAAAGTCCCCCATAGCGCCCCCCACTTCCCTACCCACCCATTCCCATTCTTTTGGCCCTGGCATTCCCCTATATTGATTGGGGCACTGGCTCTTTTCTTAAGCCCTTCTCCCAGACCAGATGTGCACTCAGTACATATACATCAGGTAATACATCACGGAAAAGCCCCTGGGCAGCCTAGAGAACACTCACCAGAAAAGAGGGAAAAGCCATTAACCAGTGAAATAGCCAGGTGTATGAAGAGCCAACAACTGGGCAGCCTCATGTTAACTTGGCAGAGATCCCAGTGGGTGCCTGGCACGTGCTGGTTCCGGCTGTATGCAACATGTTAGGTTGCAGTGAAAAGGAGGGCACCACAGAACGGAATGAAGTCAACCGAATTGCCTTGCCCAGAAAAAGAACTCAGCAACCGTGTTTGCATTTCCAGAGAGGGGTTTCTGTCTGGCTGTAGGCTGATGCAGGAGATGATTGGTAGAACTGTAGCACTTGTAGCACTCGCAGAGTGGATTCCTGATGCGCTGAGATGTTATTATCTTTCAGGGTAGTCACTTAGACTTCTCTGAGTGCGAAGGCTCATGCTGTGACTAGCACCCCACGTAGCCTTGCACAACCTGTTTCATTGGGGTCATGCCTTCGGATGGCTTCTGAGATGAAGAGGGGGAAGGGGAAGAGATGTGAGGGAAGAATTAATTTCTCTGCCTTGTCGAGGGGTGGGAGCCTTTCTTTGGAATGAAAGCATCTTCAAATAGAGAAGAATAGGTAACTATTTTCAGCTTTTGAACATAGGTTTTCTGGCTTTTTTTTTTTTTAAGAGTTGTGCAGCACTTATCAACAGGTGTCTATTGGAGGTAGTGGTGGGGTTTACCAGAGCAAGAAAAAGAGGTCTAAGTGTCTGCAGTGAGCGGGCACTTTGAGTTTGGCCAGAGAGGAGGGCCACCATGCCAAGTGGCTGGGGCATGGAGGGGATGGGGGTCCAGCTCCTGTGTCTCTGCAGAGCCCGGCTGTCCATCAGGGACACAAGCTTCCAGCAGGGCTGCACAACCAGGGCTTTGGGATGCTAATGGATCTTTTGGGACGCTAAAGGGAGCCATTTCTATCACCACAAAGGGGAGAAATGAAGGACAGAAAGGAATTCTGGTTGTGAAGTTTCCTTAGGGGAAGGCCAGACAAAGGTGGTTGAAATGGACAGTGTAAAGTTTTATCTGTTGTGACAAAGGGGAACTGGGCAGACATGCTGCCTTCCTTGGCAGCTTCCTGGAGGGGTTAAATAGCTACCAGGGTGGATCAGTAAACTCGGTGGCTAAGGACAGCCAGTTGATTTGAGGATCCCTGCTGGTGCCCATGTAGTAGGAGATACTCTGCTCCCTTTGTTGCATTCATTCATTCATTCATTCATTCATGCATCCATCCAGTCAGTCGTTGGCTCATCCATCCATCCATCCATCCATCTACTGACTCATTCATTCATCCACTCAACTTTTAGTAACTATGTTCTAGAGTGTTCCAGAAGATACAAACACAACAGTGGACAAGGAGGGTCTCTACTCTCATGGAGTCTGTGTTCCATGTGAACAGGTGTGAAGGAAGGATGAAGAGAAGGAAGGAAGGAAGGAGGGGAGGAAGAGGGGAGCTCATGTTAGTGGTCAGAGGACACGTTAGATGAGGTGGAGATGGCCTTGCCCAGTAAGCCATCTCTGCAGAAATTGGAGACAAGTGTAGGAGTCTGGAGGTAGGAAGGTGCTTGCCTTCATTGAGAAATGGTAGTGTGGGGAGAGAGAAGAAAGATAGGGAGACCAGAGGGTTGACATCCTGTGGGCACTAGCAAGAGCTAAGATTGCTTCTGAGGGCTGCAGGGACTTGTTGGGGTTTTCAGGTCAGATGATCTGGCTGGAAGATAATAGGAACCAAGGAAAAGCAGGGAAGGGCCCCTGGGTTGGTTGGTTGATCTGAGCTCCCGCCCTGCAGATCTGGTCCAGTGCCAGTGGCTTTACCTGGAGGCTGGTGTCCAAGCCAAAATGCAACTCTCACCTCAAAGAGGATAAGAGGTCATTTATTCTAGAGCCAAATATGAGTGGCCACAGCCTTGAAACACAGATTCAGGTTTCACCAAATTCCATGTTACAACACTCTAGTAGTTTTGCCAAGTTTTATATTCTTGTAACAGAGATAAACCAAAACACTTCAAATACACTGGTAGGATCATCAGAGCGGGATATAGAGAAGCAGAGAAATCTGCTGTAGTCGCTGTCTGATGCTGTCTGATGCCACTCTTAGCCTGATGGTTGGTAGAAGCTAGTGGTCAGATAAGTTAACAAACTCCAAAAGGTTTCACCTAAAGTTAGATCAGGCACAGATGTGGGCAAGGAATGGCAAATAAAGGCCTAAAGAGAGATCAAGATAAGTTATAATCAGGCTCCTGGCCTGTAGCATTTGGACTCTCTGCACCCATTGCAATTCTGACCCGCTAATTAGCTTTCCCTGAACTTTCGTCTTTGTGTGTGATCCTGAGGACGGCTAAGAGCAGGTCGAGGCAGAGGAGCGCACTGCTGTGGTGTGGGCCACTGTCCATGATGAACGTGGCCATTCATTCAGCTCATTGGGAACATGTTTGTGGCCCTGGGGTGTGATCCATGAGCATTTGGCCCAGCTTGCCCATGCTCTGCCCTGTGAGACGTGTTGAGGACAGAGTGCTCAGAGCCCATAGGGAAGACTTTGGCATTGATGAAGGGGAGCCTTTGGCTAAAATTGACAGGAAGGGTATTATTCACACCCTGGCAGCTGGCTGTAGCTCTGAACCTTTACTTTCCTCTAGGTGTGTTCACACCCCACTTGAATTTTTTTTTTTTTCTTTTTGTTTTGAAGTCAATCCCTCTACTCTATATGATGCCTCCTAGGTGTCCCAGTTTTGTGACTTGAGCACATTTTCTTAGGTTTAAGCAGATACAGCAGGGAACCAAGAGAAGCAAAACAGTGGTATCACTGAAGTGGGAAGCACCTCACCTCTTTGGAAGCCCAGAAGGCTGGCTATGACTTGGGTATAGTTTGAATGTGTTGCCCGCCCAATGATTTATGGGTTGGATGCTTCTACCCTGTGTGGCAATACTGGGAGGTGATACCTCTAAGGACCTATGGGAGGTCCTTAGTCCTTAGGTCTTTGGAGATATATATATATATCTCCAAAGATGATAGATATATGTTCTTAGAAGGTATTGGCATCTCTTTGGTGTTCTGTTCTGAGAACTGATGCTATCCTCATGAGGCCTTTCCAGAAGCCAAAACCACGGGGCCAAACTGCATTTGTTTGGACATTTAACTTCCAGAACTGTGACCTAAACAAACCTCTTTCCTTTATAAAATATCTAGGCTCAACTATCTCATTAGAGTGGTATGAACTGGACTCATATAGAGCTGCTAATGAGTGTGAGTCTCGTCAGAGTGCCCCAAGATAATTCTCTGACGCCAATGAGAATGCTTTCAGGTGGGGGGGAGGGTGCGGATGGGGGTGTTGTCAGCGCACAGGCTGACAGCAGGAAGCCAATTGGAAGATAAGTGTAGTTCAGTGGAGGGAGGCTCTGTCCAAAACTGGCAGAAGAGGACTGTGTTGTCTCTTGAAGGGGAGAGGGAGAGGCTTGGGGACTGGTTCAATGTAAGGTCAAAGAGACCTGGAGACAAGAAAGAATAGAGTGTTTAATGGTCCAGCTGAGAGCTCCACATTCCCGGCAGAGAGGCAGAGAGACCCCCTCCCCCCATGGTATCTGCAGGATTGTTATATTGTTATATGTACAGATTCATATAGAAACACAGTTGGCAAGCCAGGTAAAGGTTGAATGAGCTGCTACAGCAGAAGGTGATGCTGAAGGGGGCAGGGCCTGTAGCGTGTCAGCTTTTTGCCTTCTGTGAGACTCTACCGTCGACTTCTTCCCCTTGCTCCACTTCTAAAAAGACCCGATGATCCCAAGGCTCCCGAGAGGGCTTACACAACCTAGTCTTTGACATCATTGAATACACCACATCAGCAGTGCGTAATAGGAGCATGACACCAGAGTCTGTTTGCTAGCGATCTCAGGTGCTTGCTGGCTTCTCCTGGTGACCTGCTCTCCAGGGGCAGTGGTGTGACTCTCGGCCCCCTTCTGGCTCTCAGGTCGGCATGCCCACACACCCCTGTTTGCATTGCATGCTCAGGTATTTTGCATTCTACCGTACCTTGGCTGTGGTTTTTTTCCTTGTTTTCATAGTGCCTCTGTGTATTCGTGTTCATCAAACACATCCATTAAACTTCCAGTGGGAAGGCCGACTTGTTGACCCACATTGAAGCCTCATGATTGGATCTGAGAGCCCGTGTAAGGAAATCACATTTTCCAGGACATTCTGCCTGACCCCTGGAAGGGTAGCCGTTTTATTTGGTAGTTGTGCTGAAGGTGGATGTTCATGCATGTTGGTCATGTTCCTACCACTGAACAACATTGCCAGCCCCATAAGTACAGCATTTATTTCATCTCAATCATTTTGAATAATGTTTTTTTTTTTTTTACTGAAAACTGCACTTTTTAGTCAACCTGTCTTTTAATACAGAGTTCCTGAGACAAATTGGTTTTTTTCTCAGTGACTCATGGCCATATGTAAATATTAACCATTGAGGCAGAGGCTCACTACATAGCCCTGGCTACCATGGAACTTGCTATACAGATCAGACTGGCCTCTAACCCACAGTGATCTCCCTGCCTCTGCCTCTTGAGTGCTAGATTAAAGGCATTTGCTATCATGCTTGTCCTGTCCACTGTATTATATTGAATGTGGTATTACATGGAAGGGTGCAGGATCTTATGTTCTGTCCCTAAATGGCCCCGGGTAGCTGAGCTTTAAGGGTGAGCACTGCCTTACTTTTCTCATCTCTAAGAAGGAATAGTCACAGCTGCTCTGCAGGGTTTTTTATAAGCATCTGGGCCTTTGGTTCATGGAAGGGATTTTTTTTAAGCTCCCGAAAGGTACCCTTAAAGAAAAACTCAGAAATAATGACAGCAGGTTGAAGTAGGCTGGGCATTTTCCATCCTGAATTCTTCTTCTGGGACTGACCGTTGTCATTTGGGAACAGGCACAGGTATTAGTAAGCTTTGCACCCAGCATTAATCTTTGAGGAGTGAGGGAAACTTAAGAGATTCATGGTACAGCCAGACCAGGGCTGTGGATGTAGCTCAGTTGATAGAGTGCATACACAAAGCTCTGAGTTATCTCAGGATTCAAAGAGGTGGAGGCAGGAGGGTCAGAACTTAAAGGCTAGCCTGAGTTACAAGAGACTGTGCTTCAAACAACAGCAGCAACAAAACCCACAAATGAAGCATAGAATTGTGGTATGATCCAGCAATTCCACTTCTAGATTTATACCCTAAAAAACTGAAAAATGATATGCAAAACAAGGAACTTTCCCTAGAGTGATCATAGTGTCACACTCAAAGTGGAAAAGACTCAAGTGACTACCAACGATTGGGGGAAACAAAAAGAAAGAAACAAAAGGTAATATATTCACCAGCAAAATAACGTCCAGCTACAGCATGGATGAACAACAAGAATATTATGCCAAATGATGAAACCAACACAAAAGGTCACATACATGAATATGTTTATGGGAAGAGTCCAGAATACGCAAGGATAAGTGGTTGCTAGGGATTGGAGGAAGAGGAAATGGGTACAAGTTATTCTTTGGAAGAGATTAAACCGTTTTGGACAGGAGTGGTAGTTGTGGGATATCGTGAATGTCCTAAATGCCACTGAATCAGTGTCTCAAATGGTAATCTTTATGTTAGACAAAATTTTACATTGGCTTAGAAGGAACTGATGTAGAAGAGAAGATCTAAGAGGGTGTCTCAGGTTTCCATTGCTCTGACAAAACACGATGACCAAAAGCAACATGGAGAGGAAAGAGTTTATTTTATCTTACAATTCCCAGGTCTCGCTCCATCACTGTGTGAGGTCAGGGCAGGAACTCAAGGCAGGAACCTGGAGGCAGGAACTGAGGCAGAGGCACCACTAAACAGGGCTGTTTATTGGCTTGCTCCTCATGGTTTGCTCAACCTGCTTTCTTTTACAACTCCAAACAATCTTCCTCGATGGGCTGGTCCTTCCCACATCAACCATCAAGAAAATATCTTTATAGACTTGCTTATAAAGCAAGTCTTAGGGAGGCATTTTCCCTATTGTGAGTCCCTCTTCTCAGATAACTCTAGTTTGTGTCAAGTTGACAAACTAACCAGGACCACTGATCCCTTGCCACCTTGACACACCAGCACAACACTATCAAAAAATAACCTTTCATTTCTTGTTTATCCCCAAGATCTCATTTTTTATTAGTGTAGGTTATTTGAGGGTTAAAGAATATAACAGAAGAAAATCAGCGGTCTGGGGGTGACCCTGTTAACTGCCTCATGACTCTTCAAGCCATGAGCTTCAGGACATGGGAGGTAGACAGCTCAGGAAGTTGTGACACTTTTAACAGAATGCCAGGTTCTTTATCCATGTTGTAAGCAGCCATCCAGGGTTTAAGAAAGATAACAAGAAATATCCAATAAAGGTTTGGAGGGAAATGTAATTTAGGAAGGATAAAATGGAGGAAAATAACCCCACCACAATAGTCTCAGGGGAATGTTACTTTCTTTGTTCTGCTGTGTTCTCCGGGACTGATAAAACACTCTCACAGCTCTTCTGTGGAACTGGTGGAAGAGGTATGAGAGGGGTTATTCCAAAGACCGTTTTTCAAAGTAGAGGACTAAGTGGCAGGAGAAAGATGGTGTGAAGAAGAAGCCTGAAGCGGGATGAGGATGCTGACCACCTAGAGGGACAGATGAGGCTGGACTTTCTAGGGAACATTCATCCCGGAGACAGTTGGGCTAGAAGTCGGGTATGGGGTCCGGGGAATGGAGCGGGAGTGTTACGACAGATGGCAGGCAGGTGGGGCATGTCCACTATGTCTGGGGGAGTGGTTAACCCATTTTGGCTTCACCAGAGGCACAGATTGCTGAGCCCTTCTCTGGGATATAGTCTGGAGCAGGGCTCCAGTTCCCTGGTGGCCCATGAGTGTCTGCACCCTGTTGGCTTTAGCCGGGATCCAGAATCAGCTTTTGGTATAGGAAAGAGGTGGCACACAGTGGCCATGGCATACGTCTGTGAGAGTGATGAGTCTGTTCGTTCTGATCCTTAATCAATCTTTGTATCTCAGTTGAGTCCTAGGCTCAGAGACTGACTGCTACTAAAGACTCTTTAAAGTTATCTTTGTGTTGTGATAACCCCAGACTTTTCTTGGAATGAAGTTGTCCCAACTCTAAATGAGAGGTCATGGCCCAACAAAAAGACTTTTATCCTTCTTCCTGGCCGGGGCAACAAACTAGAAGAATGTTGTTTCTGTATCAAACCCAACAAATAGGGTCTTTCAGATGCCACGAAAGAGTTCACGGACTCTGGACAACATGTTTGAACTTAGGCCCTTCCTGAAAATTTTAAGCTGAGTGATTGTTAAGCCAAATTGTCTCTCCGGATTTTGAGGGGCACATTGTTTGAGACCCTTGTCCAATATTCTGCTGACGAGCTATGGCTTCCCCAGGTGTGCACTTAACACTTGCTTCTTTGCAGCCTGGGGAACCTTCAACCAAGGGAATGAGCCCCCCTACCCTCATTTGAAAAGGTTTTGAAATGCTAATTCTCAGCCTTGAAGTATTCTGACAGCCGGGAATGGTATTCAGGGCAATCAGGCACCTTGATGATTACCCGGTGTGAAAGGTAAATTGCTGCTACCCAAGAAGTCACCTGCTTTTCAAGAGAAAGCTCGGGAAAATAGCTAAGAAAATTGCACCGCAGGATTACTGCATTTCATGTACCATGAGATGGGGCCATCTGACACTCGGGTGTATCTGTGGGTGTGACAGTGTCAGCTTGTAGTAGAGATTTAACGGTGCTCACCAGCTTGTCCTTGTGTTTAAAAAAGAAGAAGAAAGGAAAAGAAAGAGCAGGATTATAGTGAAGGCTTCCAGGCTCTGTTATAAGCCTGTTTAAAATCTGAAAGCGCATCTTCGCTACTTACTTTCCACTGAGAAATCCTGACCCAGGGAAGAAACTGTAAGTACTAGGGCTTCCCCCACCTCTATCTATCCTCTGTGCTGAGGGTGGAAATAGCCCTTGGACGTGCTAGGCAAATGCTCTGTGACTCAACTTCACCCTTACTAAGCCTCTCATTCATTGGTTTATAAGTATCAGAAAGCTTTGTAATTTTGCCACAATCAGCACAAAGTGGCATTTCTTTTTGGCCCAAAGTGAAGGCAGGATTTAGTCCCCGTTCCAAAAGTCCACACTCAGTTATAAGAGGCTAGTTCAACAACAAAAGCAGTCTGGTGCATATCCCGTGGAAAGAGCCATTGACAAGCCAGATGAGTACAGGAGTGAATTTTCATACGGGGCTTTGCCTATTTGTTTCTTCAGTCATTAAATAAGAATACAGAACACCCTGGTCACCAAGGCCCTGGCTCCTTCATTAGTTAGTTGCTTGTCTGCTCAAGGTCAGTCCTACCTGTTAACACACCTGTCCATCCATCCATCCATCCATCCATCCATCCATCCATCCATCCATTTCCCCATCTATTCATCCACTCTGTCCACTCATCCATCTATCTGGCCTGGTCCTCCTCTATCTGACCCACACCTGTTTGGTGAATCTCCCTAGGATTCTCTTGACTCTGACTCTATAGCCGTGCCATTCACTCTCAACTTTACATGAAGCCATGTGGGGCGGCTCACAGTTTTACTTCTGGTGCTAGTCTGTCATCTGGGCCAGATCCCACCAGTCTCACCTCATCTTGGGTGTCCGTCTAGTGGGCATCTCAGGCTGCCCAGACCAGTGCTGGGAGAGCCAGTGTGACCCACTCCCACCTCCCGTCAGCTCATTCCTGAGTCTGGTTAGCATTCTCATACGCAGTCTGTTTTATGTCTCTTGAAATGCCACCATCACTGTCCTCCTGGACCACTGTGGGCCCCTCCCTGGGCTCCTGTGTCCACAAGCACCCTGGTTTGGCCCATTTCCTGAAGAGTCTGATACACTGTGATAAAAAAGAAAAATAGCATCTATACCTTCCCCTGCTCCCATCATGCCATGAAGCAGCCATACCACCTCCCCGAGGCCGTTCCTCCCGTTCTCCTCACTCCCTGAGCTTTCTGCCTGTGACTCTCCTCTCTTTCTGTGGATGACTTTTTCTTGTTCCTTAGGTTTTGATTCCAATGCCTCACTTAGACAGGCCTCTCCTGATCCTGCACCTGCCATGTTCATAGCCTTTCAGTATATGTACAAGACGTGTCCATGTATGTGCATGTGTGTTCAGGTGCATACACACCATGCTTGAGGAGGCCACAGGTTTACAGTGGGTGTCTCCCTCTCTGCATTTGTTTGTTTATTGATGGGGTCTCTGTGTAACCCTGACTGGCTTGGAACGTGATATAAACTAGGCTGACTGACCTCAAACTTGAAGAGAGCCTGGGATTAAAGGTGTGCACTATCATGCCCAGCCTTCCCCTTTGTTTTTTTGAGACAGGATCTCTCCCTGACCCTGGAGCTTAACTGATTCTCAGAAAGATAAGCTAGACAGAGGGCTTCCGGGACCCTCCTGCTTCTTATGCTTGCACGTGCATGCGTGTACATGTAAGAGTGGTGGAAGGCTGGGGTGCCAGTATTTTATCTTACATTGTCAGTTCAAAGAAAAGCAGGAAAGCTTTATTTATTTACTAGAGACAGGGCTTCAGACTGGCTTGGCACTCACGGCAAATCTCCTGCCTCAGTTTCCTGAGTGCTGGGAATACAGGGTGAGTGCCTCTAATGGCTAGGAAAACTTAATTTATACAGATTATTATAGTTATCAGAACTGATTATAAATGTCTAAACTCTTTATTCACCCTTTTGCTAACCCTAGAGTCTCTGCTAGAATGCACCTTCAGCCCTGATCCCATTCAAGTGGCTACAGTAAGGTTTAAACTCAGCAACAATGTCACTCGGAAAAGAATGCAGAAGAGTGGACACTCTACTATGGGTTAGTAATGGATGAAAACAGATACAATGTAACACACATAAAATAGGAATCTCTACAACAAAGGTAAGGAAGGGAAGAACCGAACCCAGCAGTGGCAGAGGTGCTGAACCCAGCAGTGGCAGAGGTGCTGAACCCAGCAGTGGCAGAGGCGCTGCTGAAAGGTCGTGGGCAGTGGGATGGACTCAGGATGACTGCTACTGTGTAGGACTGAGTGTGAGCGAATAATGCATATTGAGGTTTAGAGAGATGTAGAAGGATGCTGAATATTTGAATTGAGGCTCTTGCTACCAAAGGGTATCAATTTTCATTGTGTTAAAAGTATTTGCCAGTGATAAAGTACATTTTCTTTAAATACATTCTAGATGCATCCATCTGTACACCCATCGTGAATATATGTCGTCACCATCTTTGTGATTCTTTCTGGTATATTCTCAAGCCCAAGTCCTTTGGCATGGAAGATAAGATCTCGATTTCTCTACAGCCAACCATTTTCCTATCCATATCAGCCCCCCATCCAGCTTTAAGTTTGTGCTGCCCAAGGGCTTGGGTCTAGAATTCTTCAAGGCATTTCTGTCTGTCTGTCCCTCACCGGTGAGATAGGGGTTGAGACTCCTGACTTGATACCAAGAGCCAAACCATCATTTACTGTTCAGGTACTAAAGCCACCCAACCACTCCTGCCCCCGCCCACCCAGAGCTTGGGGCTGTGTCACAATGCCTCAGTGCCTCCCAGGACTTCCAGCCCACTGGGGACACTTCATAAGTGTTTATTAACTGTGTGAGTAAACAGACAAGTTGAAAAGGGTTTGTACTCCTTTGGCGTGAATAGAGGTCAGGTTATGTTCTGGTTTTGGGTTTTGTGTTTTGGGTTTTTTTTTTTTTTATAGGCTGTGTTTCATTTGAGACATTTGAGAGGGAACTACTATGCTTTCGACTCTGGCTAGGCCTTAGACTCTGGACATCTTTCCAGCCCTCTAAGTTTACATGAATGAACCCACCTGTGCTCCTAAGTCAGAAGCTGAATTTTCCTCTCCGTGCACATAGTTTCTGGCTTTCCGGCGGCTTCCTCCAGCCTGTGTGGACACTCTGTCCCTGGGGAATGTGTGCATGGGCTTCACAATCCCGTGGGATGGGGGCTGCCGAAGCACTTCACTCAGCTATTGAGTTGGAACCTCTTAGGCAACAAGATCTCACTTACCCGCCTAGGGATTTTCCTATTGAAGTACTGGAAAAGGTCTCTTCTACTAGTTTATAGTTTGGGAAATTAAAAAAAAAAAAGTGAATGGAAATTAAGTTTTAAGGACATTTCTTTTCGGTCTTCTGTAATGATCAGTTTAATTCCCACTTTATTGACTTTTTGTTATTCTAAAGGAGGAGGAACACTTTTTTCCCTTCCGATTTCGTAATTAGGAAACCTCCACAGCCTCTGCGCACAAGCTATTTTGGTGACCTGGATTAATCACTTTCACTGTGTTATAAACAAAACAGTGGAGCCAGCGAGGTCATTTCCTTTTCCAGGCGTTTGGATTCTGAGCATCCTCCTCCCTTCCACTTCCCAGATTCCTCAGCTTGGGGGCCTGTCCCCGTCTTCGGCTCACAGATCCGATGCCTCTTGTTCCCAACTGTGATCTGAGGACAGAGTTGAGCCACAAAGCAAGAGTGACTTGAAATAAAAGCAGTGAACCTGGAGAGATAGCTTAGGTGTTCAAAGCACTGGCGGCTCTTGTAGTGGACAGGGGTCTGGATCCCAGCACCCACACTGGACAGTTTACATTGCCTATAATTCCAGGTCCAGAGGTTCTGACACCCTCTTCTGGCCTCTTTGGACACCTTCATGTAGGTAATGAACACACAAATGCATGCACAGATAGACAGACAGACAGACCGACACGCACGCACACACACACACACACACACCAAAAGAATATGAAAACCAGGAGAAGACTTGCTAGGATTCCCAGTTGCTTCCAAAGAAGGTCTGGCAAAATGGGCCTCCATTTAGCTAAGTACTTGAACTTAGTCCTTAGTCGCGTTTTGCTGGAGATAGAATCCAGGGCCTTGAAGTCTGTAAGGCCAGTACTCCACTCCTTAGTTACATCCCAAACCCTGAATCTCACCTTTAAAGCAGGATGTACTTCAAGCTGCAAAGCTATCACTTGGTTGAGTCTGGCATCTGGTCTCTAATTTGAACCTACCTAGAAGTTTGGAGTAGCTACTTTGCCTTACTCTGCCCCTAACCACTGTACCCTCCTGCCATGTTGCTTCTCACCAGGCCTTTTTTATATCCCCGACTCTCTCTCTCTCTCACTTATTTCTCCCTCATGAGAAATCCCTAGATTGAGAGAATAGCCAGAGAAGGCTGTAGTATGACGAGCCCAGCTCCCCCTCACCTCCCGCAGTTATCTGAGGGAGCCTGCTTGAGATCTCTGGGGACACATCCATTTTGGATGTACCACAGTGGAGTGAGCACCGGTCAGAGTGAATTTCTTTAGAATTTCTCAGGCAGTCCCTGGAACCACCATGCTAAGCCCCTGACACGGTCCAAGGCTCACTTTAAGCCTGTTTTGATCACTTTCCTAATCTAATGATATTTCTTCACATTCTTGGTAATTAAACTCTGTAATCCCTTCATTCGGCACTGTTTGACCTTTATCCTAAATTAAATTTTTTAAAATATGACTTTAAAAGAATCCCACAAGACGTGTTTGCAGAGAAAAAAGAAAACAGTGTATTTAAAGGAATTACAGTTTCTAAGTCTCAGACTGACTCATGCCAGCCTTGGGTCAGTTGTATAGCTTCAGGTGGCTACTGTGCCCACCTGCCTGCCCAGAGCGGTGCAGAAACTACCCATAAGCTTTTCAGCTGAAGCCTTGAATGGAGCCTGGGAGTAAGAGGAAAATAATACCACACACTGGCCGATGCCACGTGGTGTTTCCCTGCGCTTTAGAAATGGATTGAAGTCACATTCAGGGCCCATTTCTCTCCGGGACTCCCGAGACACTCCTCTAAGTCGCACGTGAAGTGGATGCTGAGTGGGCGCTGGGGTTTGACCACGGGAAGAGGGCACGAGAAGTGGCCTTCTGTAGCACCACAGTACCTACATGTTCTAGATCCCTGCAGGGGCAGGAGAAGCTGCAAGACTTGAGGAAGTCTAAGGAAACAGGCAGGCCTGGAAGAGTGGGAGGAGTCTGGGCTAGCAAAGGGCTTTGACCTTCTTGTAGCCCAGGACTGACAAGATGCATCTGAGGCCAGGACTTCATGGGGAGCACTTTCCCCTGGAAGCCATCATTTTCTTGGGGTTCCCACATGGTCCCTCACCCCAGCTCTCTAGCTTCATGCCAGCACCCGCCCTGGTGGCCGTGGGGCCTGGGTTATTTGCTGTTTTTTCAAGTGTACACCACACCCTTGAACTGTCTGCCAAGGAGGCGCATTGTTCGTGAGAATTCCTCCCAGGCTCCAGCTAACCCTTAGATGCACTATTCTGGGCTTAGGGTCCTGAATTACTTGCCTTTCTTTCTTTCTTTCTTTCCCCTTTTCCTTTCTTCCTTTTAAAGTCTTCCCAAACACTCCCCTTCCATATTCTTGCCTTCGCCTAACCTAGTCTTCTCACCAAGTTTCATCTTATTGTCTAAAAAGCTTGGAGAGATGGGTGGGGCTGCAGGAACTGAGCTATAATCAAAGAGGCTCCTTGACCTGGTCTGCACAGCAGCTCTTCCTCCTGGCCCTGGAGAGGAGGCACGGCGACCCCTGAGCTATAAGGAAGGAGGATGGGCAGGTCCCCTGGTGGCTGTGTGTATATACGCGCAGCTGATGGGAGGTGACTGGGGGGCACAATGGTGTGGAAGAGGGCATAGAACGTAGGCTGAAGAATGAAAACCAGTATTTCCCTCAGAACAGAGCAGATTAACCTGTAGAATAGAAGTCCTGCCAAACCCAACTTCCTTGTTCCCAGAAACCTTGGCACAGGGGCCCCCCTCTCTGGCAGAGGCCCATCCTCATCAGAGGAACCAGCAAGGCAGCTGCTGTGAGTTTCTTTCGCCTGTCTTTTCTGGCAACCCCAAATGCTTACTTTTTCCTTCCCTTTTCCTTCCCCACCCTCCTGTAGCAGGGAGTTGGTTCTGGTTAATGTTGAAGATCATAACATGATTACCCTAAAGTCTCATGAAATTAAATCACTTTTCTTCAAAGAGAAAGGGCTTGGGGAGGGGACTGGCTGGCTGGTAGGCCAGTGAGGGGCGAGCGGATATTGAAAGCAGGCTGGCAGCTGCCTGGAGCTCTGCTTAGCGGAGGCCAACAGAGCCAGGGCAGCCACACATGGGGGCCGAGTTTGCCAGCAGTGGCTCTGAGGCCTTGGGTTGCCCACCTGTGCCCTAGACACCTGTCTCCTGAGTGCAGGGTCTTGGGGGGTGGGAGGTGAGAAGCAGAATTGGAAGTGACGGGGGCGGGGGGGGAGGGGGAGAGATCAGGGAGATGAACCTAAAGGATGAGTCATGGGGGGCGGGGAGTGATTAGGGGGGAAGGAAAGCAATTCTAAATAAATACCCTAGAGAGTTCTTTATCAGCAGCTGTCCTGGGAATTCATAGGGCCACAGAATGTATCTAAGGACAGCTCTCCTACCAGAAAAGCCTGCGATTGAACCTTAGCCCTTATAGGCAAAGCACTGCTTGCAGAGGTAGGCTGGGGCAGGCGTGTTCCCTTTATCATCAGATGTCCTGGATTTATGATATGTTATAGGTTAAGAGGACCCTGTAGGTCATCCAACATCAGATGTCTCACAAACTATATTAGTCTCCTGTGTACTTAGCCCCTCAAAGAATACCCAGCTTCTATTCCATGCCTTCTGGGTATGAGTTCTCTCTCAAAGTCCTCTGCCTGTCCTTCTTGGAGAGACTCTGGGACTTGTACCCATTAATCCAGGTTTTACCTCTTGGAGACAGGAAACAGTGGCCTGGCTTGGGCAATGACTGGTTTGGAAAGCGCTGGCTGTGGGTGTGGCTTTGTCTTTGACATGTGGGCATCCTGTGGAGGTTCTCACAATGAGTACACTGGGTTTGACATCTCTTTGAGTCTTTCCCACCCCCTTTCTGGGCTAGTATTTCAAGGGGAACATAAAGAGTGATTTCAAGACAAGACCAAAAAGATATTTTATTCTATTACTGCTGACCCGGCAGTACCCTGAGCTCCTGTGGGGCTAGTGCGCATCTCAGGAGGCTCGAACTGGATGGATCTGTGAGTCAAGATGAAGTAGCAAGTAAAAATTGCTGCTAGCACAAGCCAGTGCTCCTGACACAGGCAGTGGGGTGAAGGTTCACCCGAGAAAGCTGTGGGGTTGGTCACTTGAATTAGAAAGCTAGTGGTCACCGCAAGGAGACTTGACATCGGCGGGGTGGCTTGCTATGAAAAGTTCAGCGAGTGCATATTTCTGAGGGTTTAGGGATGGGATGTGGCCAGCTCCGGTTGGAGCTCAATGCCGTGACTCATTCTCACCAAGGGTCACCGAGCATCTTTCTGCGCTTGGCCTTGGGCTGAACTTCTCACCTGGCCAGCCTTCTCGAAACTGTGTGTCATTCTTTGCGAAGGCAGAGCCTTGGAGCCTGTGAGTGAGTGTGCGCATCAGTGGAAACTCAAACAACTCCCAAGTTCCTGTAGTTGTTGCCTTCAGAGGTGTGACTGTGAAGGGATGGAGCCCACTTCGTTGTTTTTCACAAAACAGACCCCGAAGGATAGGTCCAAAGGAACATCCTGCCCACGTGAGTAGCCACCTTGGGAGCCGAAACACTTCTTCCACTGGCCTGGAGAGCTGTTTTATCAGTTCCCCAGGGAAAGCTGGTCTTGTTACTTTATAGCCACAGTTCATTTTTATCCAAAAACAACAATCACCCAAGCCCGATCCTGAAGTCTGCTCACCAGATTTGACACCCAAGGGTTGAAGCTGGATGTTAGAGTCCTGTTCAGGTCCAGGGCCCAAGAGCAACCACCATCTGGAACATTCAGAAGTCCCTGAGGTCAGCTCCCAAAAACAAGTCTCAGAAGGGCTTTTGGCAGCAGTGATGCTGTTGGCATCCGTGAGCAGTCCTTTTCTGCCTTCCCAACAAGGCAAAGATCTTTCCTGTGGGATTGTCTAGGTGTGGATAGTGATGATTGGGCTTGGTAGCGAGTCAGCCCCACATCGCTGAGGTCGGGCCTAGTTGCCCGTGTACCCACCCCATGCATCTGCAGAACCACACATTGCCCTGTGGCTTTATTGACAATGATCTGATTTTGGCAGTCGTCTCCTGTGTAACTGACCTGCCACCATCCTGGCTAGGGTGTCCCTGAGAACCCACGTGGCCTGGGTCTGGGTTCCATGCTGTTGGAGGTGCACTCTTGCTTTGTGTCTCTTCCCTTGCACTTTGTCTTGCTGAAGATAGCCAGTGTAGACCGTCCTTACCTTCCTGAACTTGGATGTCTGTCTGGAATGTCTTGGCTCCCAGTTTAGAGTCACTACCATTATATCACCCACAACACGGAGCAGGCAGAGGTGCAGTCTTTGTCCATTGCTCTTGTCTGTGGAAGGCATATAGTTGGGTGGGTGTTGACCTGGCTGGGCTTTCCCGTTCTTTCCTATGTGAGACATCTTGGAATTAACAAAGAAGAGAAGGGGAAGGAATTGACAACGGCTAGAGATACAGGGTCTCCGAAGTGCAGACAGCCGGCCCCTCATCTCCAGCTGGAAATGGAAAGATTCAACAGACAGAAAAGAGATGGAAGTAACGATGTAGATTTTGGCCAAAAAGAGGGACCAGGTTGGGGCTGCGTGTTTTTTGAGGAGCCAGCCCAGAAGAACAGGAGTTCAGATAAATGGGAGGTGAGCAGGAGGGCTGCCAGGAGCAACAGCACAGCGGAGGTGGGGCAGTGAGCAGACGGTCAGAAGGCTTGGTTTCCATTCATACCATACCATCAGCTCATGCTAGCACTTGGAGCAAATCCTGTCAACTGTGGGAGCCTCCTTGTCCTTGCCTGGGGAATGCAGATAATCTCCCCTAGCCCACAGATTCACAACATGGTTGTGAAACAAGACAGGACTCAACTCATTGGCTAACGTCTACCCTGGCCATTGTGCTACACTGCCTTTTAGGGAGATCCTGTGGAGCACACAACTAGGCCTGACCACAGTCAGCATGGACAACTGACTTTTTTTTTTAACAAGCCAGAACATCCCATAGTCATACATCCCTTTGAGTAAAAATCCTTGAGTGGCTGGGAGGTAGTGGCTCATGCCTTTAATCCTAGCACTCGGGAGGCAGACATAGTCAGAGCTCTTCAGTTCTGAGTTCCAGGCCAGCCTGGTCTACACAGAGCGTTTTAGAACAGCTAAGGCTACACAGAGAAACCCTATTTTAAAGGAAAAGAAAACAACAACAATAACAAAACCAACTAACCAAAATCCTTAAGTGTTAGGAATGCAGTGTTGGGACCACTCATTGTTGCAACAAGGCTTCCATGATCCAGGGTAAATTCAGAAGGTCCATCGGTAGTCATATTAAAACAAAACATAGCTTGGGGGAAGGAGCCATCCAAGAACATCAGTCAGAGAGGCCCCGTTTTAACCATATGCAGGACCAAGAGCTGGGGTGTGTATTTGGCCATTCACTTATTCTGTATCAGCATCAACCATTCCCTGGTCCCCAAAACTTGGGAAGTGGCTGCCCCTTCCTCTTCCTGGACACTAAGCCTGAGAACACATAACACAGGCTGGAATGCCTGGGTCAGAGACAGTGAGCAAGACTCCTGCCTTTTGCAGATGGAGAAACTGGTTCAGATAACTGCAGAAATCTGCTATCCTGGGTGCTTAGAATCAGTCAGTTAAGCAGACAAAAGCCACTTGGTTTGCTCAAGTGACATTGGTAGCTCTATTTTCCAGCGGTGTCTTATTTTGAGTCTTTCTTTGGGGTCCACAGGAGCTGATTTGGGGGGTTTGTGACAAATTCAGGTGGGGAGAGACGGACCTCAGGGGCTGCTTCTGTGACGACCCGCACCTGGCGCATGGGTTCTGGGAGGGGCGTCCTCTGATAGAGAGCAGGGTCTGAAGCTTCATGGTTTGGGGCTCCTGAAGCCCTCTATAGCTCAGGGCTGAGGTCATGGTGGAAGGGTGTCTTCTTCATCTACTTCCTGTGCTGTGGGAACAGAACCTTGCTGGAGGATGGTGGAGCAACAGGCGTGTAGGGTGAGCCACTGTGATTGGCAGTGTACCATGCCCACTTTGCTCTGACTACATTGTCATTTTACTCCTCAGTTTTAGGGTCCCCTCATTTCTCTTGGAAAATGTCTTGCTCAGTGAGATGGAGTTGACAGAGTTCCCCCTCCTACAGATGTTGTCAGCTGTGAGCATTGTTTCTTTGATTTTTTTTCCTTCTCCTTAGTCATTTTTTTCAAAGACAGAATCCCACGTGTAACCTAGATTGTCTTAGAACTCATGATTCTCCTGCCTTAGGCTCCATGCTGGGCTAAGCATCCCTCCCTACCTCCAGCGCCCCATTAAAAACCCTTGTTTTCCTCTAGTACCTTCTCGATCATATAGCTTCTAAAAGGAATAGTCACCTGGGCAGCCATGTTTTCTGGCTCCAACCCACCCATCTTCAGTCTCCCCACAGTTGACTACTGAGATTTCTAATGATCTCCAGGGCTAATCTAACGACCTGCCACCTCTCTCTGCTTCCTCTCTGAACTTCCGTCCCCTGGGACTTTAGGAGCATGGCCTTTCTCCACGTCTCAGCTGAGGCCTCAGCCATCTCCCTCCTTGATGCGCCCACCTGTTCATACTCCTGGAATGGGCGTGGTTTGAAGTGGGCCATGTCATTCACCAGCTCCTCTGTTTTGGTCTCTGTTGTGGTAGTGATGCCAGTCCTTCCTCATGTTCTAGTCTTTCTTGGAACATTAAAATTATTATCTTGGGGTGGGGGAGCATTTGTGATGTAAATAAATAAAATAATTAAAAAACAAACACAAATTGTTATAGTTAACTTAGAACTCTTGAAATTACATCTCATTAACCAAAATATACTTTATATGAAGTCTGCTCTCCTTTTCCCAATGAAGGTAACCGAGGAGTCCCCCCTTGGTCTGACTTGACCCCTCGGCGCACTGGCTAGCATTATTGACTACTCTCCTGTGATATCTCATATGCACCTCCCATTTAAACTGCCAACACCCGAGCACTGGCCAGTTATCCTCTATACTGGTCAGTCTGTACCTCTCCTCCCAGACCCACCTGCCCTACAGATCCATACTTGGTAACAATATAACATGTTTCCTGTTCTGTGAAGAAAATGCCCATGGCTGGGTAGTCTATAAAGAACGGTCACTTCCTCTACTTGCTAGTCAAGTATGCTACCACTCTACCGAATTCCCAGCCCCACGGTAGGCACTTCTTCAGCTCATGCTTAGGAGCTTGGGAAGTTTAGGAGCATGGCATGGCGGCTGCACCTGCTGCGGTGTCTGGTGAGGCACTTACTGTTTTATAACACAGTGGAGAGCAGCCCCCAATGGGGAGAACCAGCAAGGAAGCATTTGAATCTCTTCTAAAGCAACTCATGCCTCCACCCTCATAACCTCATATAATCTTAACCACCTCAAAGCTCCCCCTCACATACCATTAGCATATTTGGGGATTAAATTTCTAATGTAAGAAAAGGGGCACATTTTAAATCAGGGCAGGAAACAAGCCTGCTAGTGCACAGCTCTGGTGGTCAGGCCTGCCTCTGTCAACATAAACATATTTACTTGTTTTTTGGGTGGGGACCATTGATAATAGACGGTAGATGTATGAGTGACAGGAAGCGTCAGTGCTAGCTGCCTAGCGGGAAAAGGAGCCTCTGTTATGTCCCATCCCCTTCCCGAAACCCCCCACCAGCTGAAAGCAATAGCTGGTTAGATAATTGAATAGGTCAGGTGAATATTTGAATATTCAGTTTTTGGTTGTTGTTTTGTTTTTTGTTTTCGAGACAGGGTTTCTCTGTGTAGCCCTGGCTGTCCTGGAACTCACTCTGTAGACCAGTCTAGCCTTGAACTCAGAAATCCATCTGCCTTTGCTTCCCAAGTGCTGGGATTAAAGGTATGCAACACCATCTTGGCCTTTGGAGAGTTATCAATGATTTGTGTAATCCAGTCAAGATGGGTCACGTTCCCTGGGACACAACTGATCAACACAGGCCTTTCTTGCCTGCAGAAACTGATACACGAATGGGTGGGGCCCAGTTTGGTATGATGAAGCATGAGGGGACATTGGCTGCAGGCTTTCATAAAATAACTCTTCTAGACTTGGGAGGATTCTGGAAGCCATTTCTCCATCCTGTTCTTTTATGGAAGCCATTTCTCCATCTTTGTTTGTTTGTTTGGTTGGTTGGTTTTGGTTTTTCGAGACAGGGTTTCTCTGTGTAGCCCTGGCTGTCCTGGAACTCACTCTGTAGACCAGGCTGGCCTCAGACTCAGAAATCCACCTGCCTCTGCCTCCTGAGTGCTGGGATTAAAGGTGCGCCACCACGCCCAGCCAGTTCTCCATCTTTTATGGGTCTAGAGTCTGAAACTGGTGCCTTCTTTTGTGCGTGAGGGACACCCACCCTGATGACACTCGGAGTGCAAAGACCTAAAGAGGAAGATGAGGGGAAACTAAGGTGGAGCTGCCTGCAATGGTCTCATGTGTTTCAGGGCCCTGCCCTTTGAGAAGCCCATGGAGCCACCGCTGCGTTGCTCCCAAAGACAAAAGTGGTGTCTTTGTGTGGGAGGACATGGAAGCCAGCGTCAGAAGTACTGGGGATTGGGATGGTTCTCTTTTTTTGTTGTTGTTTTGTTTGTTTGTTTGTTCGTTTGTTTTTTCAAGACAGGGTTTCTCTGTGTAGCCTTGGCTGTCCTGAAACTCACTCTGTAGACCAGGTTGGCCTTGAACTCAAAAATCTGCCTGTCTCTGCCTCCCAAGTGCTGGGATTAAAGGTGTGCGCCACCACCGCCCGGCTCCGGGTTGGCTCTCTTAAGACAATACTTTAAACACCAAGGGCACTGGACAATGAAGAATTGTCGACTTTCAGGAACAGGTGTATTGCATGAGCAAACCACAAATACAGCCCGCTCTACAGACATATTGGGACAGGGAGAGAATGTTTCCGCAAAGGCACGGGAGGATTTGAAAGGAAACAGTAACAGCCATAAAATAAACAAAAACCAAAACAGACTTAAACAACAACAATAACAACAACAACAAAACTCAATACAGCTGTTCTGTCTAGTCACTCTGTGGGAGGGAAACTCAATCCCCGAGCTGTCACCATTCCACTTTAGAAACAAGACCCTGTCTCGGGCTGGTCTTGGAGGGTGTGGGAATCTGCCACAGAGGATTTCCATCTGGGGAACAGTATTCCAAGAGCAGTGGCTTCTTTGCTCTGCCACACCCTGGGCAGACCTCTGATAGTGCGGGACTTGCCTTTGGGGCACTCTAGCTTCAGGTCAGTTCTGGTGCTCATGGGGATGAGATGCAGCAGTCTGCTCTCCAGCCTTGACCAGAAGGCGACAAATGCAAACCCTGAGCACGGTGGGCCCCCGTGAGCTGCAGATTAGTTCCTGTGACCTAGTGCCCCCAGAAGACACTGGCTCAAGCGGAGGATGTGTCTCTCACTTAATGGCAGGGAGGTAGGAGGTGACTGGGTCACAGGGAGCTGTGTTCCATGATGTCATCCTCCCAAAAGCAGCCATCCTTTTTTTTTCCCTATTGTCCACCCATCCTCTGGGGTGTGATCCTCTTCTTCTGGTCGAAGCTCATTCACCATCGGCCAGCCTTTACTCATGCCTGCCAGAACAGACAAGAGAGAGGGACAGAGAGCTGTTTCCTTGGAGGGAGTGATACGGCAGTGGTGTGTGCATCACTTCGGCTTAGTTCCCAGTACCTCAAACTTCAGGACGTGGCTGAAGCTAGCTGTAGAGTGCCGTACCTGCATGGCCTCTCTGTCATGAAGCCTTAGTTCCTGTCTCTACAGAACAAGGTCCTCCAGTCCTAACAGTTCTCAGCCACACCCTGCCCCCACTAAACCTCAGGGCTTTCATCCACATAGTGGAGGAAGTTAAAATGCCTATCACAGTGACACGGGTGGGCGAGAGCTCTCCCTGCATGGTTCCTGGAAGAGAGGGGCTCTCAAGTGGTAGCTGTCAGTCAGCCAGTGAACAAATAGGCTTTGAGGGCTTACCTGGGAGCTCTGTTCTAATGGGGATGCAGGGGTACACTGGTCCTCCCCATCTAACCTCTCTTTCCAGGTTGTCTCTCTTGCGGCACACAGGTGTCAAGCCAGGTCTCCTTGTAAGAAGCAAGGGCTCTTGCAGACAGTTGTAGAACGAAAGTAAGGTCCCCTCCTTCCCCGTATGGTAATTTATGAAGGTCACTGAGTAAATTCATTACTCATCAAAGAAATCACTTGTTGTCTTTGTTCTTTTTGTGAAGTCCTCCCCGCCCCCCACCTAATAGCAGCAGGTGAAAGTAGGTAAAGGCAGACACATTGCCATGCCATAAATAAAAACCAATAAACAAACCTGGAGAGACGGCTCAGTGGTTATAGCACTTGTTGCTCTTGCAGAAGACCTGGGCTTGATTCCCAGCCCCCAAGAGGAGGCTCACAGTCATTTGTGACTCCAGTTTCAGAGGCACACACTGGACTCTGTAGGCATGAGGCACACACAGAGAACACATCCAGACACATGCAGGCAAAGCACACGCCTAAGATTAAATAAATATAAGAACAAAAACTAACGAACGAACGTTGAAATCACTTAGCTAGTCAATGGGTTGGTCAGTGATGGACCATGTGTGTCATGATGCTCTCAGGAAGTCCTCCAACGAGGATGCAAATATCTCAGTGTGCCGAGGTCCCCCATGATGTTTGCACAGTGATGAGATTGCCTAATGAAGTAGTTTTCCAAATGCATCCTCTGTGGGTGAGCAGTATGTGACTACTCCTTAAGCATCTGTCTGATAGATTATGGAAATGTAGTAGAAAGCACCACAGTCCTCAGAGGAGTCCAGTCCAGAAGGGAGCACGTGCCAGAGGTTACAGTGTAGGGAGACAGGTGACCCAGGAGGGACTCAAACAGGTGCTGTGGCGCTGGAGAAATAGAAAACAGAGCCAGATGTGAAATCAAGAAAGGCTTCCTAGAGGAAGGGGCATTAATATCATCAACATAGGGACACTGTTAAACCTTGTCATTATCATGTACACCACTGCCATCACCATCCACGGTATTGTCATTGATGACAGTTGTCATTATCACTATCCATCAATACCACCAATATAATCTTCACTATGGTCCCTGAGCACTTTCTAAATGCTGGACATTGTCTTCTTTAATCCTTACTCTGACCTCAGGGGAGCAAGTAGAAGTGAGAACGAGGCTCGCAAATGTTAGGCAAATTGCACAAAGTCCTACAGTGATCATCTCAGCGTGGCTGAAGCAAGAGGTAAGAGCTGAGGCTGGGCGGTGGCGGGGGAGGGCTGTCCTGGGAGAGGTCTCTGCAGTGGAAGTGAGGGTGGGATGGCTCTGATCCCCGAGAGCCAGGTTAGCCTCTGGATCCATCTTGATGACAACAGAGAGAAGCTACTGAGGGTTTTCAGGGGGAGGGGCCAGGACTGCTGAAGGATCACCCTGGTTGCTCAGTGACCAGTGGAGCTGAGGACAAGGGAGACTTAAGCAGGAGACAGTAAGTCGTTGTAGCATTTGGGACAGTGGCTCTGAAGTACCCATTGCCTCCTTTGCATTGGGGGTTCTGAGTGGGGCTGGGAGAGGAGAAAGCACCTTACCTGCTATGTGGAACCATCCTTAAAGCTCTCTCCATGTGTTCATTTTCACAAACACCCAGAGGATGAGCAGATCTACCCAGGTCATAGATCAAGACTGGTATAGTTGAGTGTTCTTAGCCTGTAGCCGCCAAGCCCAGGCTTGTGGTCCAGGGGTAGCACAGTTTATCTGAGCATGCCTCTAAAGGCTGAGAGTCTACCCGAATGTGTCAGGGTGGCAGAGAAGACTCCCTGTGAATCCTGCCTCCAGGGAGCTCACATGCTTTGTAACACAAAGTCCTAGCTCTACCAGTAGACTAATCGAAGCCATTTTGCCCCAGGCTTTCTGCTGTTGCCTGCCTCCACAGGATTCAACCGGGCTTTCCTGGAGGGCAAAGCTTCCATGTCCAGTGCTAAGGGACACACACAATAGTATTCAGTGAGTACTAGGCTAAAATTGCAGCTCCTCCAGACTGGTGGCTGGGAACAGACCACTCTGTAGGGAAAGGCAGGAGTGCGGAGAAGTAAGAAATAGTTCAGGAGGGCCTGTGGGTGCCTGAGTGGGGCATCTAGCATTAGTCAGCCTCCAGGGTCTTCTGGCCACTTCTGTGACTTAGTGTTATACTCTTGACAATTTTGAGGGCTTCCTAATGAATTGGGACACAGGATTCTGGGCCCTGGGCCTGGCAGGGGTCCCAGCTCACGTGGCAGCCGTGGGCCTGTCTTCTGTCTCTGGGCCCCAGTCTCCTCTCGGTGATCAGTATCCTCCAGGCACCTAGCACCCCAGTGACATGTGCTGCTTACGGGCGGGCCTCGGGCAGATGAGTGGATGACCTCGGCACCACTCTTGGGAAGGTCGTACATTTGAGAACTGAGACCTTGGGGCAGACCCGGAACCTGGAACAAGTTCAGATGTCACAGATGGGGGATTTTTCTGCATCAATTATCTTCTTTGCGGGTTGTGGGTTTTCAGACAGGGCTGGCAGCTTGGCCCGAGCCACAGTAACCATTTCCGAGCTGGCTGGGGACACAGAGTGGAGGACCTCGGGGTGGAGAAATCTGTCCTCTCCCTTCTAGTATCAGGAGTTTAAACGGTTCCAGGCGCTGAGAAACAGGCGTTCCCCCGAGTTCCTTATGGTGAGGCACCATGAAACCCTTGCACCTGTTCACCCTGTGAAGCATGATGTCTGGACCACTTATGTGGCTGCCTTTACTGATTAATTTCTCAGCACCATGCTGGACCATTAGTGTGGTGGTGACAGTCTTTGTGGTGGGGAGCCGAGAGACCAGGCTGAGGGACCCACCTTTATTATTAAGGTAGCAGCGTGCACTTTGGCTACTTCCCAGTTCCCACCTCTTTATACCTTTATATCAGAGCCATGTCCCAAATGGCCAATTTCTTGTTAATAAGACACAGCATGTTTTACCAGAAGATGCTCCCAGACGCCCCCGCCCCCCCTTTCCTTAACCCCTAATGAGTTTCTCACTGCTGGACAGACACATTTCGGTCACCCCTTTGAAGAACTACTCTGTGCATCCACTTAGTGTTCTTGCCTTCTCTAGAACCTTCTGCTGCACTCCAGCTTGACCCCTGCAGCACTGGAGACAGGCCACCTGGTCCCGGCTGTAGTCGTGTGCCTTCAATCATCCGTGTCCAAGCAAAGGTCTCATCTCCCTGCCCCTGCCCCACTCTCCCTACAGTTTACAAGGAGTCTCGGCTGAGCATAGAGTAGAATTTTTCAGAGGCACCGTAAGCTGTGTAGCCACAGCAGTGGAATGACCAACCCAAATGA
>NW_028227268.1:55305000-55332500 GCF_978045245.1 Mus caroli
AAACCACTGTCTCTGAGGCTGGAGAGATGGCTCAGCTGGTTAAGGACACACTGGTTCTTGGGGCTGACACAGAGCTTGAGTCCCAGCACCAATGTGGTGGCTCTGAATCATCCGTAACTCCAGTTCCAGAGGAGTTGGTGACCTTCTTCTAATCTCAGAGAGCACCAGGCAAGCAGATGGTGCAGACATAGATTTGAGCAAAACATGTATAAAGATAAAATAAATATAATAAATAAACCTAAAAAACTAAAACAAACAACAACAACAACAAAACCAAAAAACCACTGTCTTTCAGGGTTGGGAGGGACCATAAGGTCAACTGAGTTTTCTCCTGGCAGGGCTCAACAGGCTGTGACTACCAACTTTCTTATCTTGTAGCCTGAGCCCTTACTGTGCCTGCATCACCACCACCACCACCACCACCACCACCACCACCACCACCACCACCACCACCACCACCACCACCATTCTTCACTCAGGCTTTGTTGGAGATGTAGCAATGTTTTGGGTACCTGTTTGGCTTGCCCCTCCTGTTCTATAGGGCACTAAATCAGGCCACCCTGTCCCTCCAAGGCTGACTACCTGCATCCCTGCCTCCTATGGTTTGGGCACCCACAGGAAGGAAATTCTTTGGGCATCTGGGAGGGGAGATTAGTACAGGGAGCACCTGAGAGTGAGGCCCAGACACAGTAGTGGCTGTGGCACATCTGACTTGGTGTCCACAGAAAGAGGGGATGCCTTGACCTGTGTGCCCATTACAGCTCCCACTTCACCTGCAGCATCTCCTTGCTCCCACTTGCCCTTGGGAGAGTCAGACAAGTGTCCTAGAGTAGCGACTACTGCCTGCCTCATGGATGGATTCGAGTTCCTTGGACTACCCCCCCCCTCCAGTGTACAAAGGCAAAGTGACACCTATCCTGTCCTGAAAGTCCCATGCTGTCCCCTGGCTGGGCACCCCGGCCTCTCACCTTCTCCACTGAGGCATAGCGGCTCGCCAGCTGCTTACGGAGGTCAGCGATGTGGTGGTCACACTTTTTCATGTCTTTCTTGAAGTTCTCTCTGAAGTTCATCAGGGGTTTCTCCACCTCGCTGTGGAGCTGTGAAGGAGGGCAGAGAGGGGACAGTCAGTGCCAAGACACGAGCTGTGCTAACACAGGGGCGAGAGCCCCCAGCTTCTGGTGAGCCAGACACCCAGTGCTTTAGCACTGGCCCATTTCTCCAGCCCATATATCAAGGACTTCTTAAAACTAACATTTTTTCTTTAAAAACACTGGCTTGGTAGTTTCTTTTTCCTTTTTCTCTTTTCTTTTCTTTTCTTTTCTTTTCTTTTCTTTTCTTTTCTTTTCTTTTCTTTTCTTTCCTTTTTCCTTTTCTCTTCTCTTCTTTTCTTCTTTCTTTCTTTCTTTCTTTCTTTCTTTCTTTCTTTCTTTCTTTCTTTCTTTCTTTCTTTCTTTCTTTCTTTCTTTCTTTCTTTCTGATTCACCCTTAGCTCTGAAACCTTGGCTCCATGCATGGGATCAGTGATCTTTCCTGAAAGTGTTTCTGGAGATGTATGGTTGGTCTGGCCCATACCAGAGGGTCTGACCTACTGGAGCTTCTTTTCTGAAGAGAAGAAGAAAAATTCCAAATTGGAAGTGATTTCCATGACTGTCTGGTCTGGGTGTTTCCAAGAGGTGAATGACTACAGTTGTGAAATCAACTTAGTGGGTCAGGTCGAGGCTTTTTGAGATAATAGACCCACCTTAGGAAGAATAAAATATTAGGGTACATTTTAGGCAGAGTAAAAGTAGTGTACCACGAAGCATCTGTTTTGGTTACATATATGTGTATCCCGGAGTGGGTATGTGGGCAGGTATGTGCACGTGCTTGGTGACCATGTACAAACGCCTCTTACAGTCACAGTTGGGCAAGATTAAAGCCTGGTTGGAATGTTTCATTTCACACATGAAGAAGTGGGGATGCCATGTAACCCACCCTTGATCACAAAGCCTGTTAGTGACAGCACGGGGTGCACACTCATCCTCTCGCCCACAGATCTGCCTGTGCACACACACCCCTACTGCCTGCTTCAGGCTTCCGTTGATCAGCAGGGCTATGTCTACGCTCCCCTCTTTCACCTGGGGCCGGTTCTAACTGCCTTCCAAAAGATGGAGCGCTTTTCTTGTGATTGCTGTTGCTATTAGCCCCGGCTTGAGCTGAGAGACTGGGGACGCTGGAGAGCCTGCTGTACACAATCCTGTTTCTTAAAAGGCTTTTACCCCCGACACTGAACATTCAGATGGAGAAGAATTTCAATAAACCCTTTTGGAGCTGACATAACATGGGTTTTGTGCCTCGGGAATCATATTCTTCAAGGCTGACGAATCAATCCTCAGGGTCCCCTTCCTCTTAAGAAATCACCATGCCATCATTAGGAGGCTACTGGGGTAGTCTGCAGTCACCAACACTCCCAGGCCAGAGCTGCAGAGTGCTGATGGGGTAAAGTGTGCCCCTTCTCCATGAGCTGTCCTTAGCGCTGGGGTCTGTGAGCCTGTGAGCCTTGCATAAAATGGCCCTAGAGTTTGGTTAATCAGCCTGCATCCACCATTGGTATTTGCTGCGAGGGTGGACGTTTCCTTGGCTAGGGTCTTTCCCTAGTGCTGGAGCCTCTTGCTTCTAGTTGGTGGCCTCTGCCTCCACCTCAGGCAGGAAAAACATCTCTGCTGAGAGCTGGGACAGGAGGAGGGAGGCCTTGGAGGGAAGCTACTCATGAACTTAAAATAACCCGCTGCTTCATCTGCAGTGGCAGAGTGGCTGTTCAGGGAGCTCCCTCCTCACAGGGGCTCCCGTGCCAATGTGCCAGGGATGGGCTTGACTGTATGAGGGTGAGCATGCTCTTGTGGGCTGGGAAATGTCACTCCCCACGGGGCGTGGGGGTGGGGCCATGCCAGTTCTGTCTCCGGCACTCACACCCTTCAGAAGCCAGGAGCAGCACAGTTCCCTGCAAAGCTACCCAGGGTCTCAGCCCTTGAGGCAGTCACTACACCATCACAGAGCGAGAGATAGATAGCACTACATTTCTGTTCTTCAAGAGTGCGCGTGTGAGGGACCCCAATGCCCCAATTCAGTGGAATTGCAATGACCCACGGGAACAGCATCACAAAGACAGGGCTAGCTATCGTGGAAGCTTCAGGAGGGAACAGTGCCTTGGTGAGATACTACTGTCAAATGATAAAGTTGGTAAACGTGGGGGCTCAGGGTGTTCAGACACAAGACTATGTAGTACTCAGGGCTGCTGTGGTGGGATGGCCAGCGACAGGAGGTGAGAGGGAAGAGAGGGTCAGGTCAAGATGCTGGGCGGCACTCCCAAAGGCCTCTCTTCCTTTAAAAGGAGGGCATGTTGCTGGGCAAAACTATCAGTCACACACATTCAGTGCAAATTACTTCACTGAGACATTTAGTTTGGTTTTCACTAAGAGGGAGGTCAGAGTCTGAGAGGAAATATGGAGATATAAGCTAAGAGGAGAAAAGAGGTTCATTTGGAAATCCTGAGGTAAAGCAGAGTCGGAAGACTGGGGGCCGGGAGGAGATGGCCACAGGCTCTGTGCAAGGGATTCTCTAATGCTGTGGTCCTGTAATACAGTTCCTCATGTCCTGGTGACCCCCAACCATAACATTATCTTCACTGCTATTTCATAAGTGTAATTTGCTACCGTTATGAGTCGGGAGGTGAATGTCTGTGTCTTCTGATGGTCGTAGGTAACATTGTGAATAGGTTGTTCCATCCCCCAAGGGGTTGGGACCCATGGGTTGAGAACTGCTGCTGAATTTTCTCGTTTCTTCTGAAGGTATCTATTAAGTATCCTACAAGGTGTTCAGTGTCCACCGTCGTGAACAGGACAGAGTCAGGCCTGGACTCAGAACAGTCTGGTCCTAGTGTCTTTGGAAGCAGATGAAAGGAGGGGATGTTCAGAAATTCTGCAGCAATGAACCAGTTTTAAAACATCCTCCCTGGGCCACAGCCCAGTGCTCCCAGACACAGAGTTGACTGCTGTGTCTATCCATGAAACTGACAGAGAAAGTCTGGGAATCACCTCAGTGGAGCAGGGGGTGTCCACACTTACCACACAAACCCCCGGGGCTGCCTCCCACGGCTCCTAGGAGCTCACTGTGAGCTGCTTGTTAAAACAGCCATGATTAAAAAGACATGAAATAAACTCACATCATATTAAGCATCAATTATCAGAAACCTAGACTAAAACTTAAAAAAGCAATCATTTCTCAACACCTACATCGTGTTTTTAATCTTTGCTTCTGGGTCAAATATCTGGTCATTTCTGACACTATCTGTTCAATAGAGACACTGTCTAATGTTGAGTGAGCTGTGTTCATCTCCTCTCAATGCTGCATTCAGGGACTTAGTACCACGGAAAAGGGTGAGCAATATAAGCTAGAGAGAGCTGGTAACCAGTTATTGGCCCTGGTCTAACCCTGGAGGAGTGGGAGGGTTACCTTGGCAGAGAACTTGAGATGAACTTCAGCCTCATCTGCCAGGCTCTTCTTTACTTGGGCCCATGCCTCTCCCAAGGAGCTGCAACAGGAAGGAGTCGTTAGTCTTGGGGTGGGGGGCGTGGAAGAGAGCTCTGCCCCAAAACTACAGCCCTTCCTAAGATGGGATGGTGGTTCTCAGCTCCATGTCTTAGGGAGGCATAAAATACTGATGCCTGACCATCACTGTCTCCAGAACCCTTCCACAGCACACTCTGGTTTGCTGCTGAGGTGACAAACATATGCTAGTAACTGAAGGAAGAAAACTAGATTCTCAGGCCACTTGGCCTCCAGGACAGGCACAGATGGTCCACTTGGGTCCAGGGACATCCCAGGTGCAGCCCCACACTGAGAAGGCTCCCTTAGCCAACTGCAGAGGCATGGCTTCTCTCTAGTAGATTCTGGATCATGTACCCCACCGTGGCTTGCCGCGTGAACTCTAAACCGTGCCATCTCTCTGCTCCAAAGAGATGCTCCAAGCAGAAGGCATCTCCCCAAGTCTTGGAGACTTCCAAAGGCCCCGAGATACAGAATTCATTATCTGGACCCTTAAGCCCCATGGCCATTCTAAACTAGACCCCTGACTCCTTCTCCAGATCCCTCACCCAGCCAGCTGACTTCATTTTATGGGAAAGCTGCTAGTCCCGGGGAATTCATTAAACTTCAGTGGCTAAGGCTGCTTAGAAGACAGCTCGCTGGGGCAGGGCACCCGAGTTGCTGCTTCCAGGTTCCAAGCCAGCAGTTAGCAGATTGGTCCTCATGATCTACTTCTCTATCTGGCTGGTGGCAGTGCTAGCCTGGTCTTGGTGGGTGTTCATGAGAAACTGTCAAGTGGCATTTATAGAGTCTGGAAGAAGGAAGTGTGCTGTTGGCGTCCTATCAGAAAAAGACAAGGTGGATCTGAGGTGATGATGCTGTGGACATGTCTGCTGTAAGGTCTGGGATCTGGGAAGCTGGGAGGAGGAGAATGCACCTTCCTGCAGACCTGCATGGGCTGGAGAGATGGCTCAGCGGTTAAGAGCACTGACTGAAGCTGGATGTGGTGGCGCATGCCTTTAATCCCAGCACTTGGGAGGCAGAGGCAGGTGGATTTCTGAGTTCGAGGCCAGCCTGGTCTACAGAGTGAGTTCCAGGACAGCCAGGGCTATACAGATAAACCCTGTCTCGAAGAACATTAAAAAAAAAAAAAAAGAACACTGACTGCTCTTCCTGAGGTCCTGAGTTCAATTTCCAGCAACCACATGGTGGCTTACAACCATCTGTAATGGGATCTGATGTACTCTTCTGGTGTGTCTGAAGACAGTTACAGTGCAGTCATATAAATAATAATAAATAATACTTAGAGGTGGGTCTCTTGAGGCCATAACAAAATGCTCGGATGCTCTGCACTGGTCATCTCTGCTTGCTGTTGGCATGTGGTGGCTTTTGCCACATGCTAGGGCAATGTATAGGCACTCTCTAGATGCTAGCCCTTGGTCTTGAACCTCCTAGCCTTCAGAACCATAAACAATTTCTTGTCTTTATAAATTATGCACTTAGAGCAGCACATAAGGGTCTCCGACTCAGAGCCACACAGATAGGGCAGGCTGGTGAGCCTCACGGGCATGCCTGTGTATTTCACTAGAGAACACAGCCTGGGACCTCCCATGTAGCAGGCAAATGTTCAACCATTGATCTCTGTCTCTGGTCCTTAGGCAGCTGTTAGGAGAACTGTGTGGAGACAGCATGGTAAAAAGGAATCTCTGACCATCACCTCATGCCATGCACACAGGGTCTCAATGCAGATCCTAGCTTCAACCTGACAGCCAATAAGCCACCCCCCTTGCAGGAGTGAGGTGGTGCTGCCATGGGAGCTGAGTGACACACAGAAGGTCCTGGACATACAGTTTGAAAAGGCCCTGGGAGGAGCCAAGCCTCTTCTTACAGGGCTGTAAGTCGGCTGCCAGCCGAGCACATGGGGTAACTGGCTAGGGCCAGGTATGGCATCTTGAGACTGTTATCTCAAGGATAGTGGGGGCTGGCCCATTTGCATCCTGGATAGTGACTTTGGTCCTACTAGCAGGGATAGCATGCCCCAGGTGGAGGGGGTGACTCTCCTTATTACCAGATGGCCTCAGTCCTATGCCTATGTCCTTGCTCCTCAGCATTCTAAGGCACTTCAAATGTACAGAACTACCTCATTTGACCCTGTAGGTCCAAATGAATATGTGTTCATTAAAAACAAACTTTAAATGTTTAGGGGAAAGCCGTTAGAAATCCTCATTCGAAGATGGCATCTAATGAGAAAGAGGCAAATGAGAACCTGTCTGGTGTATTCTATCTCCATGTATGGTCTGTGGCTCGACAGATCAAAATGCAGGCTTCTGTTAAAACTGCCAGCCAAGAATGACCCACATTTCATCATCACCCTGCACGTGAGAGGGCAAAAGGCAGAAGGCAGACCTTGAAGGCTGCTGATTCCCCAGCATGCACGGGCCTTGTGACAGCTGATCTGAACAGGGCATCTAAGTTGCCAGATAACTCAAGTGTACCCTATCTGTCCTGTGTTCTTTGAGCCCCAACATAGCCTTCAAGGTGCACCGGGCGAAACATCCAGAGCCATGTTGCAGATGCAGGATCTAGTGCTGTTATACTTTGTACCTGCTGGTAAAGGTTTGCCTGGGCGTGTACACGTGATGCACCTGAGCTTGTGTGGTTGAGTATGCCCATGCATTTGGGTCTGGCATGAGGAGCAGGCTGCTTATCTTAGGAGCATATGCTGTGTGCTGGCGGGACAAAATGTCCCTGGCAGGAGCCCAAGCCAAAGGGGTGGGAGCTGGAAGCCTCCAGAGCCATACTGTGATGCCAAGGACCCAAAGGAAGCTACATTCCCTGGTGGCAGGGCTACTTCCGTGTGCTTCCTGCCTTGTCTCAGGCTCAGAATGCAGTAGGAGAGGCCAGGAGACAGCTAACCATGTTCAGGTCTGAAGAGGGACACAGGCCCTGCTGGGTGTTCCTGCGGCTGATGGGGAGGAGGTGGCTTGGCTGCAGTCAGCACATGTGAAGCCCTAATCAGAACCATATTCAGTTGGCAAAAATCTCTGTCCCAGGATGACTCTAGCCACGAGGCAGATTAGAGCTGATTCGCTATCACACCTCTCTTACAACTACAACCCCTGTGGGCCACTCTTTAAGTTCACCCCAGCAGGGTGGGATGACAGAGGGGTCCTCTGAGGACTCTGTTGGTATTGACTTCCCAGGAGCCTTGACTGTTTTTCATTTGAGGTGAAAATCACATGTGATATATCATCCAGCTTAAGGTGAGCAACTTAAAAGTGTTTACAGCATCCACAGTGTAGTTGAGCCCAAACACCTTGTCACCCTGTCATAAATAAAAGTTTGTGATTTACCCCCCTCCCCTTTAGCTTTCTGATTCATATCTTACAACTCTGATCAAGGATGTGGGGGATGGAATAGTAGTTAAGATTGGAGGGCAGAGCTCTAATCCAATAGGATTATTGTCCCTGTATGGCCGCTCCTTTACGCCAGCCCAGGCAGAGGGGGAGAGGTGATTTTTGTCATCTGTGGCCCCAGGGAGAACCCATGTCAGGCACCGACCCTAACCATTAACTTTAGACTTCCAGTCTCTAGAACTAAGACAAAATAGAAGCTTTTTTTTTTTTTTCTCTGTTCTTTTTCTAGACAGGGATCTCACTGTGTAGCCCAGGCTGGCCTTTAACTCATGATCTTCCCACCTCTTCCCCCCCCCCCCGAGAGCTGGGATTACAGACAGATGTGTACCACCAGGCCCAGGCAAAGTCCTATAGTTTAAGCTACTCACCCTGTGGTACTTTGTTATAGCAGCTGCAGCAGACATACATACACTCAAAATGAAAAGATGCACCTATTAACTGCCACTCCTCATTTCCCTCTTTACCACCAACTCGTGGGCTTTGTCTCTATGGCTTTGCCTATTCTGGACATCTCAGAGGAATGGGATGATATACTCTGTGACCCACTGTGGATGGTTTCTCTTACTCAGCATCGCGTTTTTGAGGTTCCTCCATAGAGTGGAGGGTCTCGGTATTCCTTTCTATGGGTGAATGATACCCCGTTGTGCATCCATGGGTATCCATTGTGAGTATGCTACAGTTTCTGCAGCTGATCACCTCCTGATGGGATTTGGGTGGTTTCCACCTTGTAGTCTTTGTGACTCTGAGCATGCTTGTTTGAGTCCCTGGTTCTGATTCATTTGAGGATGGACCTAGGAGGGAGTGGGGATGTGTACTATTTCTTTGATTATCATAAGATGCTTTCCACAGTGGCTGTCATTTGAGATCATGGGGGGGGGGGGCTAGGATTCTGCAGACAGACAGCAGAGAAGGCATCTATCCCTAAAGGAGTTCTCCCACTGAATATTCTTGTGAGGCTGCGATGGTTCAAAGTGTCCCTAAGCCCCATCTGGGCTGTTACCATCCGAGAGGGAGATGAGGCCTGGACCGGGGCTCTCCAAAGCATTCTGAGAGGCTGGGTAGGTAATTCTCAGACACAGATTCCTCCAAACCTGATACCCAGAAGAAGGGAAACAGGCTGCTGTCTAGCAGCAGGGCACAGTGCAGAGGGTCTCTGCTGTGCTCCAGCACCTAGGAGGCCCTGGATCACTCAAAATTATGCAGAGTGGGTAAAGCTAGAGTGTGAACACCCAGACTTCAGGTCATGAGTGCTGCTTTGAGCCATAAACAGAAGAGCTTGGGGGGAGGGTTATTGGTTGTGAGAGAGTGTTACGATGTAGCTCAGACTAGCCTGAAATTTATAATCCCCCATTCCTCAGCCACCACAGAGCTGAGATTAGAAGCCAAAACCTCCTAGTTCTGGGTACCAGTCTTGACCCATGAGTCTGAATCCTGAGCCATGAAAACCCATCTTGAGCCACGGGTGTCCATCTTGTGGTTGGTCCCCTGTCTGAGCCTGGAGTGCCTACCTCAAGTACTGCGGGCCTCCCTTGGACTATGGATGACTAACAGGCACAGACCCCACAGTGAGCCAGGCCTACAGTAATCTCTCTCCATCCCAAGAAAGCATCTTTGCTGAGTAAGCAAGGATCCTTCCTCTGTGTCCCCTCATCCTCCTCTCTACCCTTTTCCCCCCAACTCCACTCTCCTCCCAACTCACCCTTCCTCCTGGGCAGCCAAGGAGTTCTGAGAGAGCTTAGCCAGGTTCTTTGCATATTCTTCTTCAATCTTTATCCTGCAAGAGAGAAAGCCCAGTCAGTGCCTCTCAGTGCTCCCGCTGACAAAGGAGGCACTAACAGTGACAGCTACTGGATAAAGGAATGGTTTGGACTCTGCATCCCGCTTCTCCAGGCTGTGGGGATAGCAGATGTTACCAGCACCACCTCTAGCACAAGGTTGGACGTGAGAGTCTTCCAGGAACAAGAAAAGCGTGTGACTGACTCTCAGGCAGGCCCAGCATGTCCCCAAACATTCCGTCCCTCAGTTCTAGGTTTCACGCACGCCCCCACCCACAGAAGCAAGAAGAGAACATCTTCCTCCACTTTCCCACCCACAATGCCTAAAGTTGCCAAGCATTGTTAAGGGTGCGAGTGTTTCCTTGGGAGCCAGGTAGTGTCCAGAGCAGCAGTCCCATTGGATTTCCCAGGAGGGGAAAACCCTCCACACACCTCCAAGGCAACTCTCTGGGGCACATTCTGTATGGCTAGGTACATCCGTGGTAAGTGGGCTGTCAGCAGCATGTTTACCTCCTAAGAGGATCTTGAGGCACATTGGGAGGCAGAGCTGGGCTATGACAACCAGAGGTGGTCTGAAGGCAGAGCCCTAGACAGCCCTAGACCTTCATTCAATAAACAGAGAAGTCCCATTTGCTTCCTACTCACTAGGGTGACTACACAGATCTGCTGAATGGTCTGCACTATGGCCTGGAGCCTGTCAGCAAGCTCCTGAGTTTCACACTGACCCATCTCCATCCTTTACCACTGTCTCTCTTCAGGTGCCTGCCTTTGCCTCTAGCCCCGGCTATGTGGATGGGTACCCCACACCTTCCTACTGTGGCCAAGATCTCCAGAAAGCAGATCTCATCATGTCACAAGGCCAAGAGTGCATGCCAGGAGAGGGAGGTGCACACACCATCTGCATCCTGAGCCTCTGCTGTGAACCAGCCTGTACCATCTCCACATCCCGCCCACTTCCCTCAGCCTAGCAACCCGCAAGGGCTGTGCTGGCCAGGTATTCTCCCAGCCCTGCAGCCTGGCTCTCCTGCCTCTGACAGCCTTCCCCTAGAGCGCCAAAGATGGGCCGAGAAAGGTTTCAAGGATTTGAGTTCCCTTCCCTGGATCCCAGAGATGATCACAGTGGCCCGTGATGGCAGAGACCATCATTTGCCAACGGGACACTGTTATGAGTGTAAACCATATGCATACTGAAGCTTCGGCTCCTATTGCTTTCTATTTGTCTGTTTTATGCTTCTGTTTTCTCACATCTGAACAAAGCAGCTTTCCAATTTCCTACTAGTTTAATGGGTCATAAAATAAAGATTTGATTATACAAATGGAAAATAGGCCTCCTAAGGAAAAACAGGCTTTAAAAATGCCAAAGCATTATTACCCGATTACTAGTGTTATAATGAAGAAATACTTTAAAAAAGATGTTTGCTGTTTGCAACCAATATTCCCAGAAAGTCTCAGAAATTCTTGTTGGAAAGTTGTGCATAAGTTTGTGAAAAAAATGTGTTTTGTGTGCATGCGTGTGTGTGTAGACAGATGTTTGGGTATGGGATGTGGATATGCAAGTATACAAGTGTGTACATGTGTGCTCATATATGCAGGTATGGAGGCACAGGCACATGAGTGTACAGGCACATGGGTGTGTAAGTGTAGGTACACAAGGGTGTGGTATGCAGAAACATACATGTGCAGGTGTGTGTGCATAGAGGCCCGTGAGTGTGCAGGTGCATGGACATGCAGCTGTCTGTGCATAGGGATGTCCAGTTGCTCGGTGTGCAGGTGTGAGGTGTGGGAACACTGGGATGTGTGAGTGTGCAGGTGTGATGAGGGCATGCAGATATCCAGAGATATAGGCACATGTGCCTGAGTGTGTAGACGTGCAGTCATACAGGTATGCAGATGTGGGGGTGTAGATGTAGGGGTGCAGATGTAAGGGTGTGTGGGTATCCAGGTGCTCAGATGTACAGTTGTGTAGGGATTTGATGCATGGCTGTGCAGGTACAAAGATATTTAGGTGCCAGTGTATGTGTGTGTTTGGGGGGGGAAGGAGGGAGGGAGGGAGGGAGGGGGAGAGAGAGAGAGAGAGAGAGAGAGAGAGAGAGAGAGAGAGAGAGAGAGAGAGAGAGAGAGAGAGAGAGGAGAGAATAGGTACATTTCTGTATGGGTGTGCATGGGTGTGCACGGGTGTGCAGGTGTGCAGTAATGATGAGACATGAACTTAGGCAGAGAGAAGGGGAGATGAAATGGGGACTTCTCTGCAGCTCTTTCTATTTTCCCTGAGCTGAAACTGTTGGATCTTCATCTACCACCAAGTTCTGCAGGCACAGGGCCATTAGAATCCCCAGAGGCAGGGATGGGGTGGGAGGATCATTCTCTCTCCCTTGGCCTGGGAAACAGTTTTAATTAAAAGAAGCCATGGAAGGCCAGGAATGGCGTACACTTTTAGTCTCAGCACTCAGGAGGCAGAGCAGGTCCATCTCTGAGTCTGGGGCCAGCCTGGTCTACAGGGTGAGGTCCAGGTCAGCCATGGGTACACAGTGAGACCTTGTCTCAAGTAAAAAAAAATAGACCTGGAAGGTTACATTCCTCTTCTTGATTGTGACAAGGGACAGTGACTCACATGAGGGTAAAGGAACAAAGTAGTGAGTCAGGAGCAGCGGGGAGGAGCGGACTGGGGTAAACAGGACACAGGTGCCATCCATGGGGCTACTCGGCTCCAGCCAACTGTGGCACAGGGGCTATGGAGGCACCAAGAGATGCCAGGCTTCCAGGATTTAATGTGACACACACACACACACACACACACTTGTTATATTTACATATTTATAGATTTACGTGTATGTATTTGTTATATATATTTGAGGTCTCATGCAGCTCAGACAAGCCATAAACCTGTTATACAACTGATAACGACCTTGAACTTCTCACCTCCTGCTCTCACCTCCCAAATGCTGGGATTATAGGCATGCAGCCCTGTACCTGCCTACCAATATTTCTGTAAATTTGTTCAAACCTTTAGAAACACTATCCGTCTCTAGACCACACGTTTGCTAGCCACATCTGTCCCAGGGCTGAGCATGGCAAGTCATCCTTCCCCTTGGGGTTCAGGGCCCAGGGTGGGTCCTCATGGGCCTTGAGCTCACCTTTCCCGGATGAACTCGGACATCTCCTTCTGCATCTGCTTGCCTTTCAGTTGCTTCTGCAGCAGCAGTTCAAAGCCAGCCACTGTGCCATTGCCTTGTGGGTCCTTCTTGTCCGCCTGAGAAGAAACAAAAGCCCAAGACATCAGTGGGCGGGCAGTATCTCTCAGATCCTTTCCAGATCAGCCCAGGGCACTGCTGCTGCTTGCAGAAACCCTGCTCACTGTGAAGGGCTTCATGAACCCTCTTCCCTGTTCTGAGCATGGTGAAACTCTCCCCTCAGCCACGCTGATCCATGCCTCCGGGCATGCCATGGACACCTCTCCTGACAGGGAGACCGCCATCACGCACACCCTACAGAGGCTTCCCAGTGGGCACTGAAGATGTGTCCACTTCATTCTCTTAATGCTCCTTCTTGATGGAAAAGCAAGGAAATCACCCAAAAGAGCAAGCCCAACCACACCTTTCTCTGGGATAAACAGGCTGAGCGACTCATTGGCTCAAAGGCAGACTAGCAAGAGCAGTGTGCTCCAATGACTCTACGAGTGAGAGGATGTTTCTATGAAGAGGAAAAGGCCTGGATGATCATGAGAGGAACTCCACTAAGAAGGGACGGACTAGTTGCTAGAGCTCAGAATAAGATGAGAACCCTCAAGTGAGCACGGTGGCATACGCCTATCATCCCAGCCCCATCCCAACATAACACCGAGCAAGCAAAAGACGGGCACAGGCTCTCAAATGTGGTTCCCCAAGATGCTACTGAGCAGTAGGCAGGCTTACATGCGCTTCCCAGCACTACAGTTACTCGTCTCCTCTCTAGGATATGTCTTGGTCCCTAGCGGCCCAGAGATGACTTCTGCAAACATGGCTGCCTCTGTCTTTCTCTGCTGCTGTCACCATTCATCCTGAGCAGCTCACTCACCCCTCACCCTCCATTCTTATCTTCGACACACTCAGAGAAGGTCATAACCAATTTTTCCTTCAAACTCCCTCAATACCTCCCTACTATAGAGAGATGCGACTTCCTTCAGGCCTACAAAATCTTCCTGTCTCCTTATGCCTGCATGCATGTCTCTCTCGCAGATCACCTCTCACGGCCCCCAAAACCTCTATTTTGTAAGATGGATTGGCAGGGGCAAGCAGGAACTTACATGTACTTTCTAATGGGTGCATGATTTAGGAGAAAAAGAAAGCACCTTTGCCTAGTATTTAGCAAATCTACAAGGAGGGCAGATAATTCTGTGCCATGGTGGATAGAGGTTTTTATTGATTGACGGTTCCTTGTGGTCTTCGTGAAAGTTCCTCGTAGAGATTTAGTAGTTTCCCAGAGATAGTCAAGGTTGCATGGCCCCTTCACCATGAGAACTGCGGAAGTCCGTTGTCCCTGCTGATTTCAAAACTGCAAGCTCTCAGTACTAGCGTTGGCATTTTTGAGGTGGGAGAGCGTATATGTACATTAAGGCAACATTTTAACGGTGGGAATATATACAGGACACAGATTGGCTGGGTCGTCATTCCTAAGTGTCTGTGCAGTTTACTGACATGAAGCCCGTTGAGACTGAGGTGGCGGATCCTGCCACCCATCACCTGCAGAAACTTCTCATTTTGCAAAGGGCAACTCTGTGCCCACTAAGCAATTCACAACAGCGTGAGAGTGTGGATGCCAAAAGAGGCAGTTTATATAACCCTGTCTGCACTCAACTTCCGGAACACGAGTTCAAGGCCGCTCACAGCAATGCCGAGAAGGCTTAGAGCTCAGACGTCTTTACTAAAAGCAATTCTAGTCTCCTGCCTCCATCCCAGCACTGAAGGGAATGACTGTCCATTTTCTTTGCATTCCACGTCACTGTCACTGTGAATAGGAACCACACAGATTCCCTGGGACTGCTGGAATGATCTAGAAAAGGAAAGTCCTGTCTGAGATGCCACACTCAACACCATACCTCGAGGCTTCACCGAGAAAGGCCCTTCCCACCCTTCTGGGCGCAGTGAAGGGCACCCGAGGCGGCACCTACCCAAAAGTAGTCACAATAGCTCCACTCGGTGGGCTTGAGCAGCTGTTGCTCAGGCATCGTGTCCGGGTGAGGGAATGTCACACAGTTGATCTGCAGGGGACAGAATTGGGAAAAGAATGCTGTCAGTGCAGGATCAACTTGCACAGAGCATAGAGGAGGCCTCCCCACAGACATTCTGGTGGGACGTACGCAGCAATCTTCCCATGATCCAGCAGTCAGTGACTACTTCAAGTAAGTGGCAACAGGCCCTCCTTCCCACCCATTCCAGGGGCTACAACGAGGGGAACCTCTCTTGTGTGAGCTTAGTAGGATCTATTGCAGTTGCGAATGCCTAGATCCTTTGACTGAGAGACTAGGTTGCAGATCTATCTGTCCATGTGTGCAGGGACATGGGTGCCTGATTTCCACCACACACTATCTATGGCAGTAAAAGGCTCGTCCAGAAGACTGGCACTTTCCAACAGGAGAGAAGTTTGTAACTAAGAATGAGATGAGTCAGGTGGTGGCTCCCAGCACCTGGGAGGCTGAGGAATTCAAGGCCACCCTGGGCTAGACAAAGAGACCCTGCATGATACACAAAAGACACCTGTAGAGGCTGCATGGAAGATACATGTATGTATATATGAGTGGAGGCAGACATCAGACTGTTTAGGGAAACACAGCACCTATTGGGAGGTGGAGGGAGGAGAAAGAGGATCAGGAAGCACAGGAAGAAGTATTGTTCCATCTAGCCAAGTTTGTGTTACTTCCAAGCTGTCCACGCCTTGTGGACATGGATTTGCTGCTGCTCTTGCTGCTGTGGCTTCAACTCCCTACCCCCTAGCCCAAAGCATCTCCCTTCAACCTCTCCTCACAGACCAGGCATCTGCCAATGCGCTGAAAGGAAGAGCCAAGGAGGAACTCCCAGGGGCTGGGGGATTGCTCTCAAGCTCTGACCTAGGAGGGACATGCAAACAGCCCGTACCCCTGGAACACAGAGTCTACAACCAGGGTGGGAGGGAAACAGCCTGTGCCGTGAGCAGGGTCTATGGGCTGTGGACATATATCTCATGGGCAGATTAAGATCCCTGTCCTGTGTCAGCAGACTCTGAGCTCAGGGTTTGTGTGTCAACCATCTTGAGTTTTGAGTGACAGCAATTAATTCAGGGTTAAAAACCAAAGGAGACAGACCCCCCCCCCCCAAACCCACCACCACCAACCAAGCAAAATCAAAACACTATGTACAACCAGCAGACTCCTATGTCAGCTGAATAGCACTTGGAGTCTCTGACTTAAGGGCAGGAGAACATCTGGCAGCGAACTGGTTAGTGAGATACTAGCTCAAGGGAATCAGGCAGAGAGTGATAGAGAAAGATCTGTCTTCCTCTGGTCTCCACATGCATTCAGGTATGTACATACAACTGTGCACACACAACCACATGTAAATGAATAACTAACTAATGGAAGCCATAGACTTAAGACGCTATTGCCCTTCAGTTTCTGGGGGTTAGAGGGGTGGGCAATGGTTTCAGGCCCCACGTGGATGGCAGAATTTATAGATGCCAAGGCTCTCTTATGTAAAAGGGCATAGTATTTGCATATTACAAATAGACACCCTCCGACCATCTCTAGATTTATAATACTTAATTTGGGCTCAGTAGTTGTCTACTGTATTGTTTAGGGACTGATAGCAAGCATAGCACAATCTAGTAAAGACACAATTTTCAGTGTGTAGTTGGTGGGGTCCCCAGCTAGCTGAATTCACAGGCGTGGACCTGGCATGTAGTGGGCACAGTACTCAAAGGCGGGCATGACTGATTTCTAAGGCACCTCATCACCTGTGAGGGGTTGTTAGGACAGATGGGTGGGTCCTAGCCCGAGTGTGTGGTCAGAGGCTCTGGGTGAGGCCTGGGTGACTACTGGTGAGAAGCAGCGCTCCCAAGCCAGGCTGCAGGGGAGGAATGATACCCAAGGAAGGTCTGCACCCACCTGTGGAAAACAGAATAATGAGCAACTCCCAGGTCTTGCTCCTTATGTCTCAGAGCCTTCTCAACAGATGCTTACAGCAGGGACGAGAAGGTTTGGGGGTCTAGAAAGTGAAGGCCCCTTGTATGGCCCTGGAAGAGTCGCGGGAAGACAGCCACAGGGCAGGAGTGAGGGTGGGAAGTGGGAGAAGCTGCCAACTCTTGATGCCCCTGTAACTCTCAGGATGCCCTGGTCAGGAGCTCTGGGGTATGGGTTATTGTCTCTGTCACTTCTGGTTTGTGTTAGTCCAAAGGGGCTTCCCAGAGACTTCGGAGCCCTTCTCCCCCTGGTGGTCATGTAGAGAAGTGCATAACACCGAGGAAGTCAAATCACAGAGTGTTTAAATTCAGGTCAGGCTGGCTGCAGAGAGAAATGTTTGCCAGATAGCCCCTCCATGGTATGTGCTACCCTGGGATTCCCTACTATGCCGTGTCTCCCAAGCACCCTGAACACATATGTCGGTGTTGCTACTTCTGATGGCGTTTTCACACTCCCTTCCTTTCTGACAGCCCGTCTATGAGGGCAGGTGGAGAGGCAGAGAGCATCCTTCCCCAGGGTTTTCCTAGCTTCTGCCACAGCAGGCAAACAGTGGAGATCCAACAAATCATTATAGCAATGACTGGGTCCTAGGTCTGAAGTGCAGCATCTGCTCTCAAGAGCCTGATAATTAAGGGATGATGGTCTTGGGATACAACTCTCATTAGGGTAGGCATTGGGATGCTGAGGCCACAGGAAGGGCTGGGGATGCTGAGACCACTCTTAGATGAAATAGTGCTTGAGGAGGCAGACAAGCTAGGAAGAGGTAGGAATGTCCCTGAAAGGAAAGGGGCCTGTGTGTGCATGTGCATGTTTATGAGCACATGTGTGTGTGTTTATGTGTGTGCAAATGCTAGTACTTGTGTGTGTGTGTGTGTGTGTGTGAGTGAGTGCATGTGTATTCACACATATGCATGCTGAGTTTGGCTCAGAAGCAAGAGGGGCCTTGTGGAAGCAGTTAAGTACAATGTGCTCTCTGCGTGAGTGCCCAGCCCCAAGTGGCAGAGACTGCACAGGATGACAGACCAGGATGGTGGCCCCAGGAGGGAACGCCTCAGGACTGCCCTCGACCCCACAAGTCAACAGTGGCAAGTCTGAGAGCGTGAGAAGCCAAGCCTGACTAAAGGTGTGTCCCCACACTGGGGAATGGGGGAGGGAAGATGAATGGATCTGGGGGGAGGGAGAGTCCGCAGCACTGGAGGGAACCTTGAGGGCAGTGAAATGAAGTCACCCCCAGGAAGCAATCAGGGCAGAAATGTCCATCTGTGATAATGGCACAGACATGCACAGGGCAGGGAACTGAGGCACAGAGGCTGACAGGCCAGTCACAAGTGGTCCAAGTCCTCATGCTGACTCTGCCCCTCTGTGACCTTCAGGCCTCATAGCCAGGCTCCTGTGTTGCCAAACCACAAGGCTCCATTAGCAGGACTGCGGTGCTCAGGCAGGAAGAGGAGGTGGGACTTTTCCTTCCCCATACCTCCGTGGGTAGATTCCTTCCCTTTCCTGGTGATTTCCAGGCAGCTTATAGGAATTCACAGCTGCACTCCTGGGGAAAGGTGTGTCTCCTCCGAAAGCCTTGGGAACAATGAGGGCCTCCGTCCCTCCTGGCCATACACAGCAGACAGCCCAGGGATCTGTTTTATGCTCAGCATGAGCTAATCATGCCCCAGGTGCTTACCATGGGTGAACTCACGGAATCCTCCTAACAGCCATGGAAGGCTGTTAGCACTGAAGCACAGAGAGGTTAAGTAACCTAACACAGACTGTTCAGCTCGTATGTAATAGTGGAGCTATGCCTTGAATCTAGACTAGGACTCTGGGTCTAGACTAGGATCCTAAGCCCTGTCCCACGTGACTTGTCCTATACCCTGGGGCAAAGTGTAGGTAGGCCCTACTCATGGCCAAGGCAGGGCTAAGCAGGAAGCAGAACAGGGGGGTTCCTGTCTCTCTGTGTATGTGTCTGTGTATGTATATGTGTGTGTGTGTGTGTGTGTGTATGTGTGTGTAGGTGGGTGGTATGGCCCCTCCCACCAACTCCTCTGGGGATCCTCAGCCTCACCCACAGCCACGTGGGAAAACATCCTACCCCGATAGCTGGGATGCTTCCTCTGCAGTGGATGCTCTGTTGAGACATTCTGCAGGATCATGAGGACTGCTCCCAGACACTCTTCGAGGCACAAAGGGAGCAACGGCAGCTGATGAGGCACCTAGCTAGGCCACCCACGTGTGACCCACCCATGGGGCCCCATGTGGGAAGCTGGGGCAGCGATGCCTGTGTCCCAGGCGAGGGCTCTTGTCAGTGTCTTTACAGCCTTCAGAGTTACATGGTTTGGGAACCCCGGCTGTAGCTAAGTACTCCGTGTGCCTTTCCCTGGCTTGGTAAAGTGAGAAGACAGGAGAGGCCCCCACATGGCTCTCCTCCAGCCACTTGCTCCTTCCCAGGATGCCATGCCTCCAGACCGGTTACGCTGGGCATCCAAATGGAGGGCCACAAGGTCCTCTAATTCCTCTGTCCTGTGCCTGGTGCTTTCCCTGTCATCGTTGCTCAAATCCCCTACAACCTGATGTGTCAAGTTTGTGCCGAGGGCAGTGAGCAGCCATTAGTGTCTGTCACTCTCAATCAGTCGGCTCCCAGCCCCCACCTGCCAGCCCAGAACTGCTGATGGCAGGGACGAGACCCAGGCATGGCTGCCAGCCCTGCTGCTGCTGCCAGCTTCTCTTCTAAACTAGCTTTGGGCCACTAAGCTTCAGATCCAGCCCAGTTCTTGCTCTCTGATCGAGAATATGCACCCAGGGCTGGCAGGGCCTGGCAAGGCTGCCTTCCAGATCAGATGGGAGGGAAATTGCTCACCACACACTCCCATATTCCCTGAAGTAGGGAAGCTGGTGTCTCAGCCTCCTAGGAATGGGGCCATCCCATCCTCTGAAGAAGTGCTGAGTTCTATAGGGTTTTAAACATGGAGCTATGGGCTTCGTATGGAGACAGAGTCCTGGGTGAGAGAACAGATGGTTCAGGTCACTGGCCTGAAGGGACATGGGGTAAGAGTATCCAAGGGGTGTATGTGTAAGCGTCCAGGTTGGCAGCAGGGAGGCTTGGATTCCAGTCCTGAATATTCTTTGTCACTTGCTGTGACTTATAGCCAGTCTCTCCTTGGCTCAGTTTCCCCCAGAAGTAGTGACAGGAAGGTACTTTTCTGTCCTTGTCCCAGAGAAAGCAACTGCTAATATGTCTCAGAGTCCTCACTTTAAACAGTGTCCCAGAAGCCATGACTAGCAGCTCTGTGCTGCAGACCATCCTAGAGATGCGCTGATATAGGCCAGAGGGAAGGACCAGGCAGGAGGGAACAAGGTGAGCCAGCTAATGAGAATCTCAGGGCCATACTCAGAAGCTCTGAGTGAAAGGACCCAGTAGGGGCCTGCCTCTGGTTGGGCTCCATCACTGTGTGTCTCTGAGACAACCAGCCAGCCCACTCCTTACTCCTGATTTTGTTTTTAGATCATGAAAATGTCTCTCTCTTATTTGTTTTTCTTCCTTTCTCCCCACCCTGAGATGCTGTCACCTTGCTTCAGCCTTTGGTAACAGTGTGAGAGATGGGGTCCAGGCCTCTAGAAGCCCAAACCTGGGGCCTAAGGCCTGCCAGATTCCTTGAGATTCTCTAGGAAGAGAGGTTGTGGTTGCAGCAGGCTAAGTTCCCTGACCCATTTTCCAGGAGACACAAGAAGGTCAAAATGGGCTGATGATCCGTGGGCCCTAAGTCAGCTCAGGAAGGGGGTACTGCCAGTGGGCAAGAGCTGAGGTTTCAACCTTGATGCTTCCTAGCTAGGTGAGCCTCAGCATAGTGCCCACTGGCCACTCTATTCCACTTTCCTCATGTGTGGACTGTGTAATGACCACACTGTTGCATACTGAGCACAAAGTGTGTGCTGGACTCTATTCTAGCTACTTTACAATTGTGGACCGATTCGTTCCAGACTCCACTTGCCCATACCTGAGGCCCTCACCATCTCTGCTCTGCAGACAGAAATGGACACCAGAAACCACTGGGGAACTTGCTCAAACTTTGCCTTAATTTTGTAAATGGCATAAGTGAGATTCTGGCTTTAGAGTCCAGGTGTCTAATCACTGCAGGGTTGATTCCATTAACCACAGCTCCCGCAGGAGGAGGCAAACAGAAACCCTGGGAGTAGTCCTGGTGTGTACGCAGTGGACACCAAGGTGGCAGCGGGCATTGTGGTTGCTCTTACTGCTTGTTTGGCTTTCTCCTCCCTGGGAAGCAGGATGGTCCACCAGGGCAAGCACAGCAACACATCCCGTCGGTTTTATCTTTGCAGAGGTAATCAGAGCAGCTCAGAACAGGGCGACAAGGAGCCCAAGACAGCATGTCCCCGTGTGCGTCTCCCCCACACTTGTGCCAAGCTAGCAAAACTGAATAGACTTCACTTCTCAAATCTCTACTGTTGGCTAAGAATCTGAACAGCTCCCTTCTTAGAGTAGAGGGATACTGTTGCCTGAGAATCTAAGCAACTCTTTCCTTAGAGTAGAGAGATGTCCTGGCCTCAGCGCATCAGAGGGTGTGAAGGGAGGAGTTGGGGACCCTACTCCAGCCCTACAGGGGTATCTGGCCAGAGCTGGGGGGCAAATCCCTGAGAGTTTAGGCAGGAGCTTCTCTCATCAGGGGCTCCCAGAAACGCTATTTGCAGGGAGCTTTCTCTTGCGTTTAACTTTGACATCTTCCAGAAGTTTCCCTGCAACAAAAGCAGCCCCGTGGTGGCTGTAATTTCCATGTCACATCTCTGCACACAGCACACTCCACCCCCTTCAACTTGCTCCCCCACAAGCACCTTCTCCTGCCCACCGCACAGAAACAGCTTCTCCCTGGTTACAGCCTTCTGCCCTCCTCCACCCCTTCACCAGAAGAGCGCAAGTGAAATGGGAAACTGACAGAGGGAGGGGATGGGGGCAACTTCAGCTAAAATCCAAGATTTGGCTGCAACTTCTCTGTTTCCCAGTGAGCATCGATTCTGGTTGGCGATCCACGTTGCCACGGCAACAACCCCAGCTGTGGCCCAAAGCCCCAGCCCTGGAGCCCTCCCCGCCCACAGTGAGCCCACTTACGGTGATGGTGTTTTCTTTGCTCTGTTTCCTGCCTGGCGATGAGGATCCCAGGTTCTGGGGAGAGAGGTGAGACCCATCATCAAAGCTGTTCTCCATGTTGGACATTTTTTTCCCCATCCCCGTTGTTCCCCAGGTGGGTGGAGGGATTGGTTAAGAACCCTGAGGTGGGGAAGTTCAGGGGTGTCAGCCTGTCGTTAACTCCTGAGTCACCATATTCTGGGTTGGGGCAGGCAACAGCATCTTAGAGCCCAAGCTGCTCCAGAGTGCTCAGGCTCCAAGCAAAGTGGAGGAAGGCTGAGCTCAGACTCCAGAGAGCCACAGCAAACCAGGTCTCCCTTCCTCTCCTTTCCAACTGGGATTTGGAGAGTTAACCCCTCCACTGCCCTCTGCTGGTAACCAGACCACGTTGCCTAAGCATGGGAGTGGAATGACAGGGGAGCAGAGAGTTAAGGCAGATTGTAGGCCACCCTCCCTGCCCCCCCCCCCCCACCAGGCACAGAGGACTCAGCACGTGACATCTCATTCTGAACACGCCCCCACCCCCCGAGTCCATAATGTCAGACGGTGAACGCGTGGAATGAACATGGGCTCTGCCCAGCCACCTTGGCAGTGTACCTGGAAGCCACAGTGACTTCCCATATGCACAGCATCCTTCTGGGTGCCTTTTATATACTGTCCCCATTGTCAGCAAGGAAACCAGAGTCCTAACTACACGTGCACCCCTAGGTGACCATCAGTGTCCCACAATTGTGTTGGTGGAGATGGCCAAGAACAGCCAGCTTTAAAAAAAAAAAAAAAGAGGCACATTTAATATGTGAGACTATTCAGTTCTGAGACTTTAGAAGTTGTGCTCAGGATTCAACTCCACAGCTCCCCAGACAGAACCCTGAGATGTCACTTGTCCTGGGTCTCACGAGGCCCTTGAACACAGCTCCCTTGAGGCACCCTGGATCACTACTCTGTGTGTTCTGGGGTTGGCATGGGTCCTAAGGTATGAAGGGCTTTACCATGGCGCCTCAGGGAAGCCAGATGATTTCACCCGTCCTCAAGTCACATGGTCTTGGACGCAGGCAAGGTGAACCCCTGGGGGTGGGCTGTTCTGACCTCAGCAAGCCAGGCCAAAAGGAGCGCATCCTAGACATGTACAGACTTCCTGCCCCGATCTGACCAATAAAGAGCCCGTTCGTAGAAAACTCCCATCCTTAGCTCTCTTGCTGAAAAGTAGTCTCGAGGAACATCCATTTCAGGGATGACTAACTTTGAGATGAAGGCCATGGAACTGACTTCTTGGAACCTCAGGTTTTCCATCTGTAAAATGGACTGTTCTCACACTGCTCCAGTCAGTCCCAGTCCTGAGCGGCTGGCTGGAGACTTCACTGGAGGCACACTGACCTGACCAGCTTTCAGTCACTTTATCCAGTCACCTGTGCTTGTAGCAACTCCTCTGACACCCTGACATGCTGTGGACTAGCCTCAAGCTCGGGACCAACAATATCTTCTATATGTATTTCTAATCCACCGCTGTATCCAGCTGGCCTGGCCTGTACCCTTCCAAGCTACCATTGCCCTTCAGGGACATTCACTAGAAGTACCCAGTACAGACGACAAGCAGAGGATGCACAACGAGAGCCCTGGGTGGCAGCTATCAAGAAGGAGCGGGAACAAGAGTCTCTCTGTGGTTCTTCCACACAGAGGCACCGACCAAGCCCATACCTGCCAAGAAAGGGGCATACCTGCCTCAGGGCTAGATTCTCTTCTTTGCAAGTCTCCCCGTCAGGGACCAACATTACATTGTTACTCTCCTTGTGTGCCTGCTGTAGCCCAGGATTGGTGGTGGGCAGGAAGGGGACCAATGGCCTTGGCCGGAGTCTATCTATGGCTGCTGTTGCTACTGTGGGTATAAAGGACCAGGAGGCAAGAAACCCTATAGGAGTCACCCTCTGCTGGGGGGTTGTTTGTTACTCTTCACCGATAGGAATGCAGAGGCCTAGAAACAGCTAATTCCAAAGACAGAGCGTCAGAGTCCTTTCTGTGCCAGCAGGTGCAAGAGAACTCAAATACTGATGGAAATATGACAAAAGGTCAAAGGAACTGGTCTAAGATGACCCTCATAGTCCTCATTCGGGGCCACTTGAGCTCAATAGTAATAATGACCACAAGGGAGTCACGCCACAGTGGGCAGAGGGAACACACCATTCCAGGAGGACACCCATGACACCCGTGACAATCTACACAGAGTTTACCACTTGGAAATCCCAGTGTCAAAGGGACTTAGGCAGTGATCCTCACTGATACCCAAGGCACAAAGTGGTTATTATGGTCAGGAGGCAGGACAGTCACAGTGTCACACTGGTGTCCCCTGGGCTACCCATCCATCAGAAAGGGGAACAAAAGAAATAAATCTGTAGTTATTACAGTGACCCAGGGCCTCCCCAACAGGGGGCAGACCTGTGAGTGTGTGCCTCCCTGGATATGCAACAGCCAGCAGCCAGGAGCCAGCTCACCCCATACAGAACGCCTGTCAAACAACAAGCCTAGGTCCAAGCATGAGAAAGCAAACAGACTAAGAATGTAGGTTGGCCTACAAGACAAGGAATGACCTGGAGTCTTCAAAACAAGCTAGAAGTCAGTGTGAGGGCAGGCAAAAGAAAAGCCATGGGGCATCAGCCTAGACAAAGAGACTGGAGCAGACAAGGCGACAAAAGCAACGGGCTCCTGGTATATAAGTCAGCAGTGGGAATCAAAGTTGAGCACACTCAACAGAGACATCAAAAACATCGGAGAGAAAGCAGTCAGCCAGTAAGAACCGCACACAGCTGACCTTCTTGTAGATAAAGCACTATTAAAAAAAAAGTCAGGAGTCAGAAAGTAGGCTAGTAGCAGCCCATGGCTTGGGAGGAGGCCTAGAGGGATGTGAATTCTCTACAATCCATTGTGATGCAAGATGCACACAAGGAGCACTCTAAAACAACCGAGAATGCTTGGTGAGCACCACCCCCACTTCCCTGTTCCCTCCCTCCGCCTCCCTCTCTTTGCTTCCTGGGGATTGGGTGCTGATCACTCCCCTTATAACCTACTGAGCTGTAGGCCCAGACTGTATTTCAAATGTTGGAACTGTATAATAATAAGTTGCATCTCAACACATGAGATGATGAGGTAGATAGACAGACAGACAGACAAAGGCAGAGAGAGAGAGAGAGAGAGAGAGAGAGAGAGAGAGAGAGAGTTAGGTGGATGGACAGACAATGATAGACAGGGCTAAAGAGGCAAATTAATCAACTTTTTCATATCAAAAACTTGAATGGCTCTTGAAAAGCAGGTATAAGCAGGCATTTGAGGGATCATTAAAGAATTAGAATATAGAATGCACATGATAGATAATATTATTGGACTTGTGTTTTTTTGGGGGTACTGTAGTGGTACTCTAATATCTTTTCCACTTGGTTTACAATTAGAAATACGTATATTTAGAGCATTAGTTCTCAACCTATGGTCTTAGGAGCTGAGACAGTGCTCAGTACCAAAGTTACAGTTATGAAGTAGCAACAAAAATAAATGCATGTTTGGGGGTTCCCAAGACCATTGGAAATATGTATCTTCCGAGGGTCACAACCCACAGATTGGGAACCACTGATTTAGACCCATAAGTCAGGAGTTTTGCTTTAGGTACAGGTGGGGATGTCGAGGCAGGATGAGACCATTCATGAGCCAACACTGGCCTAATGCCAGCGCTCACTGAAATGAGATGCTAGGTCTGTGGGTCCCTGTCACAGAAAGCCCTTGACTTTTGTAAGTTGACACATTCCTACAACAGACACGTTTACATTTTGCCCTTTGCATATAATTCTGGAGAATTTTTTTTTCCTTCTGGATCCAGAGCTCACAACATAGCCCAGGCTAGCCTTGGAGCAGAGACTCCGTGCTCCTCCTGATCTGTGTACTGTGTACCTAGTTCTCCTCCCGTTTGGCTAAACCTGCCACTCCCACATCCTGGCTGTATCCCAGCATCTCTGCTGCCACAAAGAACACACACTACTGGCTAAGCTGTGAGCCGCTCCATGACACGCAGGCGAGCAGCCCCTCTTCTAAGCGTCTTTTTAGCGCATCCCTCCCCAGGGATCTCCTGAATCCTAGAGGAATAGGAAAAACCCTCTTCAGTTCCCAGCGCTGTTGGCACAAACCCGGGCTCCTTGTGATGGGCCATGCAGACCCCTCCTGCCCCATCTTTTGCCCTCCCACACCTGCCAATTCAGTAAGTCACAGCATGACACACACTTGATGTCTGTGGGTTCTTGGAAAGCTTCACCCTCCATCTTGCCTCTAGGCATCTACATGCTGTGCCCTGGAAGACTGTTCACTAGCTCCCCCACCATCTTTTTGTTAACCAACCCTCTGTGTAGCCTCTTCCACTCTTCCAGCCTAGCATCTTTTCTTAAGAAGTCCATGACTGATGCTCTCAGCACTACTGGTTTGTCTTCTCATCATGCAGACTTTCTTCTTCTTCTTCTTCTTCTTCTTCTTCTTCTTCTTCTTCTTCTTCTTCTTCTTCTTCTTCTTCTTCTTCTTCTTCTTCTTCTCCTTCTCCTTCTCCTTCTCCTTCTCCTTCTCCTTCTCCTTCTCCTTCTCCTTCTCCTTCTCCTTCTCCTTCTCCTTCTCCTTCTTCTTCTTCTTTTTTTTTTTTTTTTGGTTTTTCGAGACAGGGTTTCTCTGTATAGCCCTGGCTGTCCTGGAACTCACTCTGTAGACCAGGCTGGCCTCAAACTCAGAAATCCGCCTGCCTCTGCCTCCCGAGAGTTCTTACCAGTTCTTACCACCGATACAACTGTTTACCCATTGTCCTCCCCAGCTAGGGCTGAGCCTTTCCATACCTCAGAGCCTAGCAAAGACCTAAATACACGATGACTGGGAGTGCGTTACTAAAGCCAGGGGCCTGGGGAGGGACTGCAGAGACACAGCCTCTCAGCTCTTTCTCCATTTAAACTATCTTCTTCAACACACTCTGTTAGGAGCCCATGTCCCCAGTGTCCTATCTTTCCCTTTGTGTCTTTTGGGGTAGTCAGGAAGCCAGACTGATGGAAGGATGGATTACAAAAAAGCCCAAATAATGGTGGGCAGGAAGAGAAGATGCAATCTAAGATTTGTTTTTACTAAGGCTATTGGCCTTTGACTCCAGGGTTATCTCCCAACCAGGAAGGTGGCCCCTTATCCAGGATGCAGGCAGCAGCCGCCTTGATGTCTGCAGTACTGAAGTTGTCCACTGGGAGGCACCAGACCACCACCACCTGTGCCCAACCACCCAGCTCTCAAAAGACTGGGCAATGGAGAAAGCAGGATGCTCAGGATATAGGGACATTAGGTGTGCCTGCCCCTTCCTGCTACCTATTCCTTCCCATTTGCCCTCTCAAAGACAGCGAAATCAATAAGGCTCTTTGCAAATCTGGGCT